>NW_026530187.1:0-86057 GCF_027887155.1 Malaclemys terrapin pileata | reverse complement strand
TAAGTCTTGTACACTGGAGTCTGTTTGAGTGGGAACCCCTTCTGTCCAGGTTACTGAGGTTATTGTGTCCTCTCCAGGAACAGACCAGGGGCTCTTTACCTTCCCTATGGGTAGCTACCGCAATGAGCAGCGGGGAGTTGGCACGCTGCTGGTATTACGCGAGGTAAAGTAGCAGAGGTTTCTGTTGTGTAAAGATCAGTCAGTCACTCACCGCTGGGTGTAGGGGACGGGACAGTCCTTTGTACACATGGTGACAGGCTCCCGAGCCGTGCTGCACGCTGGGGCCCCACTATCACTCCCCCCCCAGCCAGGCTGCCCGCCCGGGGCTGACTGACCCCACCAGGTGCCCGCTGCGATGCCGCAGCCCACGGGTGGGCGGAGCGCGGTCGGTTCCCCGAGAACCAGGCGCGCCCGGTCCGGCCCACACGCCGGGATCCCACCGTGTCCGGCTCTCCAAGGCGAGCTGCCCTCAGGCCGGGCCGATGTTCTGCCAATACCCGGCCCCGAGGGGGTTAACCCCCACCTTACTCACGTGACAGCGCCTGGCACCAGCCCCACCACCAATCCTACCGCCCGGGTCACGCGGGCGGCTGCCTAGCGACGGGACGCTCTCGAGCAGGCCCCTCCCACTCCGCGCGCTGCGGGGGTGCCCTCTGCGGCTGCGCGCCCCTCAAAGCAACGGCCGGCGCCCCTTTCCCACACTGGACGCTCGTTCGCCCGCCGAGTCCCGCTTACTCATCACACGCGCATGGTTCGCTGGCACGCGCTGCACTGCTGCTTGGCGAACGCACCCGGTAGGGCGCCCAGGCCGCAGCAGGGGGTCGCGCCCCCCAGAGAAGTGGGGTGGGGGCATGAGCTCGGGCCTTGTCGTCCCCAGTGGGGCTCCGCTCCAGTGAATCTGGGCTGTGCGCGGCGCCGCAGCGTGGGAAGGGGCGCGGGGGAACCTTTCAAAGCGGTTTCCCCTCGTGAAGGGGGCGCGGGGGGCCGTGTGCGCGGGGGAGCGGCAGGGGGCGCCATGTCCGGGGTCCCGTGCGGGTGGCTCTGCCCTGCCGATGGGTCTCCCGTGAGTCTGCGGGACCTTCTCAGCACACTCCTTTCCCCCAAACCGCCTCCAGGCCGGTTATAGCAACAATGCACCAGCCGCAGCCCCTGGTCATCTGCTTCCCAGCAGCCGTCCCCCAGCCAGCAGGACCATCGTGTTGGTTCATAACAAATCATATAAACCAGTGGTTTTCAACCTTATTTCATTTGTGGACCCCTAAAACATTTCAGATAGAGGTGTGGACCCCTTTGGAAATTTTAGGCATAGTTTGGACACCCCTCCGCCCCCGGGTCCACAGATTGAAAACACTGTTTTAGCCCAAGCTAGATAGTGCTACAGCTGTTGAAAATCAAAACACAAATACACACAACTATAATTTTGCTTGCATTTTCACCTTCCTGGAAAGAGTTGTTTTTCATCTCCATTCACCAGCATTAAAAACTGACAGATGATCATTTTTGCCCTCATTCTTTGCTTATACAAAGAGAACAATCTTAAATTATGTTTTAGCGCACCACAGATTGCACTGTGAACACTCCTGGCCTAAATAAAACGTTGACTAGGTCTTTTACATTGTTATGGTGCTTAAGTATTTGTAAGGGAGCTATTATCCTTGTATCTAAATTAGAAATATTCTTTACACTTGATATATTTTCTGCTTTCCAGTTTGACCCTCTACTTTAACTGTATGTAAAGGGCCAGTGCTTACTAAAGGGTTTAGAAAAAACTGATATTTTGCAGATGATAGCAAAAAGCTAAATGTATTTTGAGTTCTAAGTTTAACACTAAAAATGAAAGTGTGTCAAACTATTTTTTTTTCTGTGATCTTTTATTACTTTCAAAGCGTTGGGAATCATATACTAAACAGACCGTGATTTCAGTACTGTATCTACAATAAGCAATATTCGGTCAGTGTTCACACACAAATCCCAAAACAAGGATGTTAGTATTATCATTGTTATAGTCGTATCATTATTATATTGTATAACAGTATTGTAATAGTAGTAATATATTGGGTCCTGATCGTACAAACACTTATACACATGCTTAAAACTTAGCTGACGTGAGGCTGTAGGAAAACAAAAACTGCATTCTGAGTCAATATATTTTTAATCTCATGAGTAGCAGAGATGAGACATATGCCCATAAATGAAGCCTTTTATGCTATTGATATTTGTCTCATACCTAACTGTTCTTTTCTTGTAGAAATGGTTTAAACAAGAAAATCAAGCATCCCAAAAACAAAGTGTACAAACCATGCCAAGAATGTAAATATATTTGAAGAGTGGGTTGCAGAATCCTTTGAGGTGAGAGGAAACTATAGAACCTTCAGGAGGTAAGTGTGTTCAGATGTGCATTCTGTGGAGGTGCATTGTGACAAAACACTGATATATGCCAGTGTGCCAGAAAGTAAGATTTGAACTTAACAGGAAGCATACCTAAGGGGTTTCTGTGCAAGAGACCAGAAGGAAGGAATAGTCTGTGATGTTTCTGTTCTCCTGCATTTGTGTGACTTGCCTTTAGATAAGGTCTGTTTTCTTCTTCTTAAATAGGTCATACACAGAAATTATTTAAATTCTAAGTAGCTTCTAGGTTCCTTTGGAATCCACATTGAATTCAGTGAAGTGTGTATTTAGGGACAGAAAATAGCTATTTGGGACTATTAGAGAAGAGCTAATAGAATTTAGCACTATAAGGAAAACTGTAGTGATCATGTACTATTGTAACTGGAGATAAGTGAATATTTCCTAAACTAGGTTAAGCAACTACTGCTTCGTGGAAATTACATTTTGAAACAAATGGAGCAGAATTGTACTCTATGTTTTGGATACATACAGGCAGGTGTAAGAGAGGTATTTACCTAACAAGAATGGTCCCTACGCTGTACATATTTTAAAAAATTCTCTCTGAACTGATGAGTTATGTATATCTCATTGTGCATCTCCATCTGAAGTTCTATAAAACTAGTTGACAATGAGCCATGTTTAAGAGAGTTTGTTGTTTCCTTAAATGTAATCTAGTTAGAAAGATGGTTAAAAACTTTTAAAACAACTGAAATGATATGTCCTTCAAGAAGTTATAACATTGTAAAGAAATTGGTACAACATAGATTCTAGTATCCTTTTAATATTTTACTCAACAAGTAGTCCCAATTACCTCAATAGGACTTTTTTTTGTGGAGAAAGGTTATACTCAACATAAGTAAGATTTTAGAATCTGGCCTTACATAAATAGAATATAGTAAGAATAAATTTTAAAGCTTGTTTTTATTATTTCATTATCTGTATAACTATGGACGATGGTGGTGCTTCACTGGACTGGAGAACAAACATATCCTGGGAAGTATATTAAGACAAATATTATTTTACAGTCTGAATGAACAGAGAATCAGAGATTTTGACTTCAATGGGAGCAAGAGCAAGCCTCATCTGATCTGCTTTTAATATGCTTCAAATATAGTCAGAAGACAGAGGGTCTAAGATTCAGAGGAAATTAAAAGCCAAGTTCATGAATAATCACTGTAAATCATAGTTGAGAAAAATGCTCTGTGAATGATGTTTTTTCTCAAAATATCTGGCAGATTGGAACTCTTTTGGCAAAGGGGAGCACGTCTAAAGTTGGGGAGAAGTACTTTCTTAGGCAGTGTAAGTTCATACCAACTTCCAGGGTCTGCCTATGCTTGCTTGTAAATTAAAGATGTTATTTGTTTTTAGGAAGGATGGTCTTGTAGTTAGGCACAGGATTGGAATGTCTCTTGCTTTATTTAAATCATACCATACTGGCATATAATATAGATTATTTATTTCAGAAAGTGCACATCCACTTCATTTTCTGATTAAAATACATCAGATGTGTGCATGCTCTTTGTCAGTAACGCAGCATTAATGAAGATTTTTATGGCTATAACCTACACATTTGTTTTGATTGTATTCATGACTTTTATTCACCTAGCCACAGAAGAACAAACTTTTATTCACAAGAATTCTTTCTGGAAGCAAAATCTCTCAAATCCTAGTATGAATACATCTGTTTATTAGAGCATTTGTATTGGGACTACTCTCGTAGTCATTTTGCAAAGCTGTTTTAATTACTCTCACATTAGTCTAACAATTACAAATATTCACAGATAATTTGTGAACAAAAAAGGGAATTCTAGTTTATAAAGCTTAGGCCATCTGATCAGGGAGCAGACACAATAACATGTGACTTAGATGTCTAGGTCATAAAGTATGCATAGCAAATATTAATTGCAATCAGCTCAAAAACTCTGTGATAAAATGTTCATGCACAAAGTATTGAACACTTGTAAAAAATGAGCAAACTAGTATTTATTATAAGTAATACTACAGTGCCTATAGACCCCAACTCAGATTGGGACCCCTGCTGCTAGGCATTGTTCACACAGTGAGAGAAAGTTTGTGCCTTGAAGAGCTTGCAGTCTAAATACGCAAGATGGACAAAGGGGTGAGAAGGGAATCGACACAAATGACCTTTTCCAAAGTTATCCAGCAGGTCATGGCAGAACTGACTCCTAACCTAGTGCCTTGTCAACTAGATAACACTGTCTTTAATACAATGCACAACCTCTTCAGAGCATTCACAAAAAAAAAAAACGGCTGAATTCATTGGCTAAACTATTTGCAACAAACTATTTGATATGGTCTAGTCAGTAATTCTTAAAATATATTTTAGTTTAAATCGGGAATCACCATTTAGTGTCTGCTTCCTTTACATTTTTCAGGAGGTGTGAATGGAGTCTGAATACCTCAAGAGATGCCTAGGAATATGCTTGGCAAAGGGACTTGCAGAAGTGGTAGAGCATCGGCCCATAGACCCAATAGAGTATCTGGCATACTGGATTTACAAATACAGGAGAAATTTAGATGAAGAACAACAGGTGGATCTCTCTGCATTTAAAATGATTACTGTTACTCTTTCACAAACTTTAATGACAATATAGCCAATATTAGTTAATCTTTTTTCTGATTTGTCAATATCTTGCAATGACAGAGGAAGCAGGAGAGGGCTGAACTTGAGCAAGAGCGTGAGGAGGCCCTGAAAGAACTGGAAATGTTAGAAAAAATGAAGGAAGAAGAACTCATGTTCCAGCAGAAACTTGCAGAGGAGCAGCAGGTCTGGCAAAATATAGTCAATAATAAAAGTAATTAAAATTTCTAGCAGATAATACTGTGGCATTGACATCTCATAATTAAGGCTAAGTTTTAATCACGGGTATTTTTGTAAAAGTCATGGACAGGGCACAGGGAGTAAACAAAAATTCATGTCCCATGACCTGTCTATGACTTGTGCTATAAACGCCTGACTAAATCTTGGGTGCTATGGGGGGATGAGAGGTGACCCAGTAGTGCTGTGGGTGCTCGGGGGTGGGGGAGGAGGAGAGTGTGGCCCGGGACCCTCGCTGGTGCTGGGTGTGGGGGAGGTTTGGCGGGGCTGGCAGGTTCCCTACCTGGTTCCGTGTGGCTCCCTAGGCAGAGGCGTGGCCAGGGAGCTCTGCGCTCTGCCTGCACCCCAAGTGCTGGCTCCGCAGCGCCCATTGGCTGGGAGCTGCGGGGTCAGTGCCTGCGGGCAAAGGCAAGGCATAGAGCTGCCTGGGCATGTCTCCGCTTAGGAGCCAAGGGAGAGACATGTCACCACTTCCAGGGAGCCCCCTGAGGTAAGAGCTGGCCAGAGCCCTCACCCCCTCCCATATGCCAGCCCCTAGCCCTGAGCCCCCTCCCACACCCAAACTCCTGCTGCTGCTGGGGAGGGAGATAGTGGCCAGAGACTGCCCCAGCAGCAGCTGGTGTGGCTGGCCCAGGGGCTGCCTGAGCTGCTCAGGCGGTCCCCGGGCCAGTTGCACCGGCCCCTGCAAAAGTCACAGAGGTCCCTGAAAGTTACGCAGTCCGTGACTTCCGTGACCTCCACGACAGACTCGCAGCCTTACTCATAACACTGGAACCAGCCTAGGTATGTATCTTATGGTTGACATATTGCATATGTCTGTATAATGGTGTTACAATAACGCAGCATAAAAGCACTATAATGTGACTTGTATAAAGTGTCTATGTGCCAAATAATAAGTGACATGACCATCCAGAACATGGAAGTGGCTAAGCAAGGAAACTGACTTTGCAGTATGATCTCCTTAAATAATGCAGAACCCTAAGGCAAAGAATACCCAATTTAAGGCTTCTCTGAGCATCAGTAACTTACAATTGCTGGCGTTCACTATGTATAGTTGCCTGTCAATTAGGCTGTCAATTGCAGTTAACTCATGCGATTATCTAAAAAATATTAATGGCTATTAAAAAAATTAATTGCGATTAATCGCAGTTTTAATTGTACTGTTAAACCATAACAGAATACCAATTTATTAAATATTTTTTGGGTATTTTTCTACATTTTCAAAGATATTGATTTCAATTACAACAAAAAATACAAAGTGTACAGTGCTCATTTTATATTATTTTTGATCACAAATATTTGCACTGTAAAAATGATAAAAAATAGTATTTTTCAATTCACCTCATACAAGTACTGTAGTGCAATATCTTTATCATGAAACTGCAACTTACAAATGTAGATTTTTTTTTTAATTACATAACTGAAGTATGTCCTCTAGAATGGTGGCCGAAGCAATAAGGGGCATACAAATGTTTAGCATATCTGGCATGTAAATAACTTGCAACTCTGGCTACAAAAGTGTCATGGGAACACTTGTTCTCACTTTCAGGTGACATAGTAAATAAGAAGCAGGCACCATTATCTCCTGCAAATGCAAACAAACTTGTTTGTCTGAGCGGTTGGCTGAACAAGAAGTAGGTCTAAGTGGACTTGTAGGCTCTAATGTTTTACATAGCTTTGTTTTTGCGTGCAGTTATTTTTTGTATGTAATCTATATTTGTAAGTTGAATTTTCATGATAAAGAGATTGCACTACAGTATTTGTATAAGGTGAATTGAAAAATACTATTTCTTTTGTTTTTTACAGTGCAAATATTTGTAATAAAAATAAATATAAAGTGAGCACTGTACACTTTGTATTCTGTGTTTTAATTGAAATCAATATATTTGAAAATGTAGAAAACATCCAAAAATATTTTAATAAATGGTATTCTATTATTGTTTAAAATCACGATTAATCGCAAATTATTTTTTTAATCGTTTGACAGCCCTACTGTCCATGCACATAATAGGTGTATTCAGTAGATGTGGACTGCTCCCTATATTGTGGCAGACAATCAACAGATCTGTAATTTACATAAACACACAACTTTACAAGTGGTTGCCATTGTATGATCATGGAGCACATCCACTGTGGTTCCCTGATCTGTGATGTAGCCTCCTATCCTATGTAGAGTGTAGAGCTGAGAATTTTTTTTTTTTTTTTTTTTTTTTTTGGCAAATATTTGTTTGAATTGGACGTTGAATTTTGATTTGGTCATGTATGCATTTTTGTCATGTTTGCTTTCAACAAACATTATGTGAGCATTTCTGTTATGAGTGTTCATGCAAAGTGAATGTTTCAATATTTGTAAAATACATGTGTAGGATGTATATTTGAATATATATTTAATAATTCATACTGTGTTAGTTATATACAAGGGCAGCCTCAAGCAGACCTAGGGAACCACTTGCATGTCTGCAATTTAATGTGTAACCTTCTTCGTGTTACTTTGCCCAACTGCTCTGCTCTAACATCTGCATGTGGGAAGAGAAGGTAATAGTGAATGTATCCAGAAATTGTGTGTTTGTGGAAAGAGTCGGGATTAGTGGATGGAGGTTTCCTGTTAAATAAAAGAAGGCAAAATCTGTGTTGTGGGATAGCATGGGCTAAGGAAATGTCCTGATTCTTCATACGTCTCAATTTATCATCACAGTAGAGTTATTTCAGCATAAAAAATTATATAGAACTGAAACATGAGAAATAAAGACTCACATTTCTAGCTGGCCTTGATAGAGCAGACCTCTGCCTCCCATGACCTGAAGCCACCTGTTTGAATGAGCAGTGTCTGAAATAGCCCCGTTTGTATATTGCATGGTATTGTTGCCATTCCCAGATTGGGATTGCTTACATAATTAACCATAACAGTGTAATCTAAGCATATGACAATCAAATATAGAATTTTAAACTCATGCTGCTCTCATTAGTTTAGTTGTGTAAGTTATAGCATGAATTGCATATTGTATATTTTTATACTTTTTAATTTACAATTTAAAAACCGAAATATTTGCTGAAGAATTTCATGAATAATTTCAAATAATTAATACATATGAGTATATGATGTTATATCTGCAAGTGGCTCACAAAGAAAGAAAAGGCTAAATTAATCAAATAAGTTATTTGTTATGAATTTTCGCTCAGCTTTGTCACAGTAAAGTCACATTTTTCAAGGGACTGGTTGTGTGTGGGTCACAGTTTTGAGCGACTAGCTCTGGGCACATGCATGTGCTCTATATGACTGCATATGACCAAAGAGCATCTGAATGCCACTTTTGGACTTAGTGGTCATGTTTGTTAATATATTTTCACAAAATATTACAGCGAATAAAACAAGATTTTTGCTGTCAGTATTTGATTCTCCAGCATAAGTGTTAATGAATAAAACATTATTTATACTTAAATTATGCAATTTCTGACATATGATGGCAGCAAAGACCTGAGGCCCAGATTTTTAAAGGTATGTAGACGTTCATGCGTTCAGCGTTGCAACAGCTAACTGATTTAGGAGCCTAAATCTCATTTTCAAGCCAGATTAGGCATTTAGTAACCCAAACCCCATAGACTATCAATGAGATTTTGGCTCCTATGTGTTTAAATCCCTTTTGAAATGAGATTTAGCCACCTAAATCAGTTAGACATTGCAACGCTGAATGCAGTAGTACCTAAAACACCTTTAAAAATCTGGGGCTTAAATTCTTGTGAGTTCTAGTTGTCTTCAAATGGACATTGGATTTGATCTTTAATGAGTGTGTGTGAGGGATGTATGGAAGGGTAAGGTCTTCAATTGTCTATTCTGTTTTCCCTTTGACAATCAAAAGACCTTGCTCTCCATTCTGGTCCACAACTGATAAGATTGTTGAGTCACCTGATATTTCAACAAATCTAAACTTCTTCTTATTTCAGTTATTGTATGTTTATGTTTTCAAGCATAAAATACATTGTAAATGGTGACGAAAAAGCATGCAGTGTTGTTGTAGCCATGTCAGTTCCAGGATATTGGAGAGATGAGGTGGGTGAGATAATGTCTTTCATTGAACCGACTTATATTGGTAAGAGAGACAAGCTTTTGAGCTTACATAGAGCTCCTCTTCAGGTCTGGGAAACTTACCCAGAATGTCACAGCTAAATACAAGATGGATAAGCCCCTTCATTTTCAGTTTAAACCGTTTTTACTGAAAAAAATCTTTTTTTTTTTTTTTCAAAAAGTAGTATTTGGTTTTTTTTCTGTATAATTCAAACATATAAAAAATAGCGTGTTTTATTAGGAAAGTACAGTACATTGCATGAGATATATGTATTACAATAATATATTAGTTTTTGTGTATATGCAAAGCTGCCTGTTGAAGTAAGGCTATATATTAGTCTAGAAGATGCACACAATAAACAAACAGGCATGCACGCAAGCGCTGAAGTGCATGCGCATCTGAACATCCTAATGAATCTCACACCCACCATATACACATTTCAAGCTGTTAGCAGATAACGGTTTAAAGATTTGACACACTAAAATGGGAAGAAAACGAAAATCAGAATATGTTTCAGAACATAAGGAAGTATTCAAAAGTTTTAAAAAAACAAAAACGGGAGAAAAGGGTGAAGTTGGGTGTATGTGCTGCAAATGGTGTGGCATCGTACTTGACACTCAGGCCAACCGGATTAAAGAACATTTCGAGAGCAAATGACACTTAAGACATTGGAATCAGCATTTGTCCGGGCACGGCAGAAAGAGCGAGATCAAAACGATGTAATAAGTGAATTTGTACATGCCCTCTGCTTTTCAGGGCAGCCGCTAAGCCTTGTTGATGGTCCTTTGGAGGACTTTATATAACATTTCTGTCCAGCAGAAAAATCTTTGCCAAATTCAATCAATATGACCAAGAAATATCTGGAGGAGAATGATGATGCTCTGACCAACAAAATTAAAGAGAGGTTGACTGGAAATATAGTTAGTTCTTTGATATTTGACGAATCGTCAGATGTTCTCAACTGCCCAATCCCAGTGATTTTGTTTTCATTTTTCATTTTGTTTTGGAGAAGCCTGCACTAATTTTGGCAGATCTGGAGTTTGTAAAGTCAGCAGTCAAACAGTTGCGGCAGGTGTCAGTAAAACTTTAAATGAATATGCACTTATGTGGAAGGATTTGAGCTACAGTGAATTCTGACTCGGCTTCTTACTGCGTGAAGTTCAAACACAAGATGTAAAGCTGAATGAAAAACCTAAATTGCTTTGTTTGTCTTGCCCAGCTCACCTGCTGCACATTGCTGTCTCTCATGCAACAGGGGTTCCCAAAATGGCTGATTTAAAAAATTCCGTAATAGATGCTGGTGCAGTTTTCAAGCATTCAAATAAAAAAAAAATCTTCTATGATGTTTGCGAAGAGATCGCACTTGAATACAGCATTTCAGCATTCCAGTTGTACCGACAAGATGGTTTAGTCTGTATTTGGCTGCACAGTGTGTTCAGAATGCAATAGGTGTATTAATGCAACTTTTAGATCACAAAGAGTTCAACAGTGGAAAAGCCAAAAAGCTGAAATCTCAAGCAGCTATGTAAGAAATTAGGCAAAGCCTTTGTACAAAACTCAAATTCCTGATTGAAACACTTCAGCCATTACATGAAGCACAGAAGAAATTGAAATCCAGTTCTTTAACAGTTGTCACATTTTCTAATACAAAGGTGTCTGGCATTCTGGTTAACAATATCTCTGCAGAACTTTCTCACAAAAGCACATCTGGGGAGATTCCAGAAAAAAAATATTTTTTTTTCATGTCTGTGTTGCCTGTCACTGTGCAGGAGGACCACCTTGCAAAAACTTTCAAAAGTTTTTACAAAGAGCTGTCAAAGAAGTGGAAAGTTATTGACGCTTGCAATATGTCCCCTACAGCTTTTCAGAGAGAATCATCATTCTGGAAAGTCATTGTGCTGTTTGACCCTCATTGTAAAAGTGTGGCCTCAGCTGATAAATTTAAAGAGTATGTTTGTATAATCTCCCCTTTTGTGGCTTCTAATGAAGAAAATACAAAACTGGAAAGTGCCTATATGGCAATGCCTTCCACAGACAACCACTCCATCTCTCCTCTTGAATTCTGGGAAATCCACCACACTGACTGTCCAACTTTGAGCCGTGCTGTCTCTCGCATCCTCAGTGTCCCACCTGGCTCAGCTGATGTGGAAAGAGAATTTTTGAAATTCAGCTACATCCAAGACTGTAGGAAAATGGGCCTGGGAAAAGACTGCTTAAAAAGAGTGCTGCGAGCCTACACTACTCAGGACTTTTGGAAATTACACTGAAAGACCTCACAATGAGTGTTTATAAATATTTTAAAATATTGGGCCCAATTATTAAATGTAAATATTTATAGCCTAATAGTTCTAAGTCTACAACAGTAAACTGCTTATTCAAATGAAAAGCTTTATTTGGGGATTAGTGATGTATTGTTTTCTTGAACTCAGAGGTGGCATTGTGTTTTGAGTTCTGTTTTAGTTCTGCAGCAAACCACATTGAATTCCATTCATGAAAACATTAATCTATTGAATGCTTTCCCCCCGCTGTCCTTCAGTCCACCAAAATAAATCCCAATATTTACCCAGAAAAATTAGTAAAAGTTTTTGCACTGATTTTCAGCTGTTTTTGTTGTTGTAGTAATAAACACCGATACATTCCCGAGAAAAAATAAATAAAATAAAAACTGGAAACGAAGGGCCATAAAGATGGGACAGATTGTTTAGCCTAAGTAGTTAACACACACTTCAGGGGACCATTCAAGGTGAAGTGGTCTGTTAACACCCCTCCAGACATGGGGAGAAAACAAACGTGGGAGGTTGCTAGTGGGTGATCATTGTAATAAGCCATAAATCTAGTGTCTCTATTCAGTCCATGAATTTAAGCCCCCTTGAAATATGTTAACTACTTATGCTAAACAATCTGTTCCATCTTGTATTTAGTTGTAACACTATGAGTAATTCCCAGACCTGAAGAAGAGCTGTGTAAGCTCGAAAGCTTGTCTCTTTCACCAACAGAAGTTGGTCCAATAAAATATATTATCTCATCCATCTTGTCTCTTGACAAAAAGTACATATATAAAACCTCTGCTTTGCAAACTTTAACACCAACATAGGTCAGCCTACTGTAGTTTACCTTTTTTCCCCTCAATTTGTCCATGTTATATTGCTTCCATAAAATGACTGCAGGCTCAGCTGGAACGAGAACATGAGGAGGCTCAGCTGGAACTAGAAAGGGCAGAGAAAGAGAGAGCAGAAGAGCTGTCCTTGCAGCAAAAAGCTGAAGAGGTCTGACAAAGTTCCATTAATAATAATAATTAATAATTAGATAATGTCACCAGCCAGCCTTTCCAAAATCCATGCTTAGATATCAAACATCCTCTCTGATCAGTGCAGGAATTGTGTATGTATGCTTTTAGCCTATGGACATTTTACCAAACTGTCAAAATCTGTGAAAGAACATTTCTGGAATGCATGTCTAGCCCTGTAGCTTCATTTCAAATTTCCTGAGTTAGACACTGGGCTGTACTATCAGTCTCTTCAGCATAATTTTCATAACCAAGTATAAATGGTTTTAGAATGCAACTTAGTATACATTTGTTTGCTTAGTGGTGCTGCAGTCTTCCTTGGTTATGGTTATGAGAGTGTTTTTGTTTAAATGGGAACACAAGTGAATAACTTCCCCAGTCCTCCTATTTGTAAATGCAAACACACTTAGGGTTTGTCTACTACTACAGTTTTGTTGCTTTAGCTATGGTGTAGCTAACGCAGTAAACCTTCCTACTGTGGATGCACTTATGCTAGTATAAAAGTGTTTATACCAATATAGCTTATTCTGGTTTGTGAGCAAAATAAATTATACTGTCATAAGGGATCTTTCTGCTCGTATATCTTTGTCTACATACGGCTTTTTTAAAAATAAAAAATCACCCCAACTGACATGGCTATATTGGTAAAATTTTTAAGTATAGACCAGCCTCCAGTATATGGGGTTCATCACAATCTAAAGGAGAATATTTTTCTCAGATCATTTTGTCAAAATATTGACAGTGTATCACTTTAAATATCAAACTTTATGAAAGTGAAATAGAGAAAAGGTACTACATGAAAACCTAAAGTTGTTCAAATTCCTCTAATAATAACTAATATTAGCCCTAACGGTAATACATAGACCTTTTCACACTTTATTTATTTATGCCAGGGGATTGTTACCATAAATCTCTAGTCTATGACATCTGTTTATTTTCATTAGTTTAGTGCAAACTAAGATTCTTTAACATATCTTCAGAGTTCTTAAATATTAGTAATTTTGTCACAAATGTAACTCACAGTAAGCTTTGTAATTCAATTGTAGGAATCGGGGGATAAATCAAGGACATTAGCTGAGCTTACAGATAAATATGGAGCCCCTAATTTGGCCCGAGTTGAGGAGATAGATGAGAGTGGGCAATCTGACGTAAGTACCAAAAAAAAAAAAAAAAAAAGTCTAAGTAATCCCTGTATAGAGATTTTTCTGTCCCCACTAATGCTATACAGTTAAGGCTGTGTCAGCACTTCCATTATGGCCTAAAAGAGAGTATTTGGGCCATATTCTCCAGACCTTCTGAAGAGAGCTTGATCCCCAGTACATGTTAAAACAGCCTTTGGAATGTTCTCTCTAGTTGTTGACTGCCAGTGGCCCCCACAGGCCATTCCCACAATCAAGGATGAGTTGATTATAGGAACTCTCTTGCCCTGCCTCATTTTCCCCCAGCTGTGCCCCTGTTTCAGCAGTTGAGAAAAACGGTGATGGAGCTTATCCTTAAATTTCTAACTTTGTACATTCAACGTGTTTTCCAAATGAAAGTTTCAATATTCCCAGGGGAGCAGCTACCTCCCTTTGCCCCTGTGATCATATGGCTACAATAAGTGCTAATTTAATCAGCTGGAGGTGAATCTTGAGAGTAATTAGAGGCTCTTTCTTTCCTGGTGTGCTAAAGCACACAGTCCTCACAATACTCCTTGAATCTGTCACTATAGGGAAGTGAGGGAACGTGAATCAGATTTTGACTTGTGCAAGAATTGCAGCATGTATAACAATATCTCTTGGGTCAGCTACTAGAACTGAAATGTATCCAGTTACATATATCTTGCTGGTCAAAAGAATGTGTTAGATCCCACTTTTCAATTTGACATTTTTTAAATAAGTTTTCAAGTAACAAATATATATATTTTTTAAATGATTGTGTAACTCAAGATACTGGTAAAGACTGTTTGTAGTTCTAGTATGCTGTTGCCAGAATTTTTTTTCTTTGAATTTCATTAAATTGTCTTGCCCTTCTTATTTTATTGTCAGTAATGTAATTTCAGCTTTGATTTTACATTGCATGAGGAATGTTTGTTAACATGTTTTGGATGTAATAACAGCCTGTTTATTTTACAAATGTTTTACAGGTGGCTCTTATTTTTAATGAATCTAAGAATACATTTGAAGTCAGGTTTTCACAATTAAGCTTATGTAATCATATGTATGCAATTGCAGGCATATTTGGTATGTAGTTATTACTGCATTTGCACATGCAAATTGGGTAATGAAATATACAAATAAGTAATAATTATGTGTGTAGCCATTTCACCTATGTAATTACCCAGTGTTAGGGCATATAAAATAGGTTCACAATTGTATAAGTATTAGTCTGGTGATGACACATTCTTTTTGCATTCTGGAAAGATATTGTCAGTGAGTTTACATAAAAACGGTGGGACCAGATCAATATTCTTACAGTATTGTATCCACTTTCACCCTTTAGTACCCTTTGTTAGCTTGGGAATCAGAGATATTTGTCTCTGTACAGTCTTACTTGTTGATGGTAGAGGGGAATAAAAACTAAAGTGTTATTTCACTGAATAGGAGAATGCATAGTCATGCTGAAGGTTATCTAAACACGGTTTCTGTTTGCTTTGGTTTGTAGCATTTTTTTACCAATTTCTGTTAATGCTGGTGAGTAATTCTTCTTTTTCCTATCTTTTTTTTTTTTTTTTTGCTCTTAGGCTGCACTGAATCTCACGGCTGAATCAGAAGAAGAAAACCCAACTGACATGAAAGTTGATTCCTGAAGTTTAGTGACTTACTGTAATTGTGTATTTAATATATGGAATGAATTTATCAGTGATACCTGGGGGTTTGAGAGTTAGATAACAAAATGTTTTAAGGCAGCTAATTTAAGGCAAATATCATAAAAATAAAAATCATTCAAATTCTGGGAAAAACTGATTTGACTTGCTACTGATTACTAATTCATTTAGTGTTCTATGCATCAGGTTGTAAATACTGTACCTAGATTCAATGGAACCAGGAGAGACAATCTCTTCTAAAGCTGATACACTGAATTCCACGTAGTTCACTAAATAAGACACTTTCAGACAAGTATCCCAAAACCTAATATCCTGACTGGCCTTCATGAATATTAAATATTAATGCTCTAGAAGTAATCTTAGGGATTCATCCTGATGTCGTTGTCCAAAAATTCTCCTCTTCTCATTTATTAGATTGGTTACTGCTTCCATCCAGAACTAGTTGCATTTCATTAGTGGAAGAAGTGATTCCTGGATGTACACTGTTTATAATAAAGGTCTTGATCTGAGTTCTCTAGGATCAATGGGGTTACTCATGTATTGAAAATTTTACAGCTGCTTAAGTGCTTTGCTTTATGTGGGCTACAATGCTCAGTACCATGTAGGATAGAGTCCAAAATGCTTTCAAATGAAAGGTGCTATCTAGAATATTAAATGAGAGTTGTTATCTGATGAATTCTTGTTAGTAATGGGCAAACTTCAAAAGGTTTTGAAGTTCACTTCAAATAGGCATCAGATAATCATCATATCTGAACTTAGCCTGATTTCCTGATCAAAGAGATTTCCAAAATTCTCTGGTTTTCTCCTGGCCAAAAATTGCACAATTGTGGTATTTTTTTTCTATATTTCATTACTTATATTCCCAGTTGAACCGAGCAAGTGCTGATGTGTCCATTTAAAAAACAAACTATAAAACCTTTACAAAATTCAAATTTGTTTTGAGTTTGAGCTGGATATTTGATTGTTCAAGTTTTATCCAAATGGCTTCTTCTGTTCTTAATCAGATTACTTTTAACAAGCAAATGATGGTGCGTTGTTGCTGATTGTCAAGGGTATTAACTTGCCTGCTCTAAATAGACACTGACTTGTCTGGAAAGGATACCAGAATTGAGAAACTGGATGCCTCTTGGTTATAAAATAAAAAGGTTTCTTTCCACCTCAGCATCTTGTAGCAGTACAGATTAGTTGGGCAATCAACATTCAGTTAAGATCAACAATATATAATAAAATATTACTCCATTACAAATTCAGTATATGGTTTCTTTAATTGATATTTTTGTGTTTGGGGATGAAAGAGAGATTTTGGGATAGCTTAGCAGTTTGATAATTAATCTGTGCTAAAGCTCGTTCTCGGATTTCTTCTGCCCTTTATAAGATAGAAAATATGTAGGCCCTACAGGCAAAGGTCAGTCATGCAATAAATACTTTCCTGTCCTAGTTTGACTTGCTCTGTTCATATGGCAAAGCTGGCACTGAGCAGAAACCTGTCAAAATGTTGTGCTTTTAACACTATCAATTCATAATGAAATTCTCCAAGAAAATCTTTGCTCCTTGTGCACTCTGCTATTGATTCCTCACTTCAGTGCATTAGTGTCTTTGGTTCCATCCCTTAAAGTCAACAGAAAGATTCCCAGTGACTTTGAATCATGCTTTAATTACATGCTGGAAAGTGGCATGGGGCTGATAGGTTAAATGCATCTTTGCAAAGTGCTAAAAATGCTGCATTGTAGCAACAAGTACAAAAATATGTAAAATAGCCTTGGATTTCTGTTGGCAAATAAATATTGAAAACCCAGAGCTATACTATTGCCCATGCATGTTGATAGTTTTATGCTGTTTATTGGCATCTGCCTGTTTTAGAGAGAACTTTGCTATAAAAACACAACAGTAGAGCAACAATAGTCTGGGATGCATTCCTACAAACTTTGATTCATGTAGCTATCCTTAATTATGTAAATAGTCTCATCAAAGTGAATGGGACTATTTGTGTGAATAAGTGTTTAGAGATTTGGGTTCCAATGTTGCAGTGCATACATTTATTCTGAATTGATGCATATTTGTCTAATTTTAATGGCAGCTGTGTCTCCATATCCTATCCCTTAGTCAGCTTTGAAAATCTCAGCCTTGATATGTAATTAGGAAATACAACTAAAACACAAGACTGTGGCCCTTAACATATTAGTTAATGATTTCAGCCATTAATTCCCTATCACACCAATAGAAACACAGTACCTACTTGTTATTTCATTCAGTCCCATTCCAATCACTTGGTTTGAAATAAACTGTTGATCTTGTTACACATATGTCCACCAGGGTGCATATTATATCTTGGCATCACATGGCAGTATTTGTAATGTCCGTAACAATCTTGTAACAGTTTTTTTGTTTTGTTTTATAATTGTGGGTTTTCTTTGGATTCTTTCTGCTTAGAACAAATTCTGAATGAGCCCTCTTATTAAGTAGCAAATAGGCAGTGACTTATTTTCCAATACTACCTGCTTAGAAGTGATTAAAGTGGATCAAATAGAGGGCCAGATTCTGACACCTTTACACCCTGCAATTCATGAATACTGCTGCAGTAGCCTAGAGGGCTCATAAAAGGTCTCAAATGGCTCCTGGGGGAATTCTGCCCCCACCCCTTCAGGAATAGAACAGAGCTGACGTTTGTGGCCTTTCGTAGAGACATTCCTGTGTGAGGACGGGGTGAGAGAAGGAGCAGCCATAGCTCAACACTACTCTGGGGTGCAGAGTAGTCCACAGATGGTCTGGGCAGGGCTTTTGCAAATTACAGAAGAGACCACTCCTGTCCCCAGTGAGTCCTGGAATCCAGGGGTGCAAAGGTGGCTTAAAATCACCTTTGCCCTCCCCTATTCCTGGCTGTGCGTCCTGTGAGGCCCACGGAGTGGCATTTGTGTTTGTTCTTAATACACACAATTTGATTTGAGAAATTGTAATCCAATTAAATAGAGGATGAAATTTGACCATTGATTGAATAAAATGGAAGGCACTGTATTGAGAACTGCAATCAGTAAGTGAAACTTAAGCTGTAATATGATTTACCCTTAAAATATATTTGTGGGGAAAGGTTAAATTTGGGAGCAGGTGTTAGAAAATGTTGGGAAAAATATACTGCCAAAATATTGATAGAAGAATCATTAACATGTTCTCTCTTCCTTTCCTCAGAATGCCTGCAGGTTTATTTAGGCTAAAATGAGACCCTATATAGAGACCATCCAAAGAATGTGCTGATAGTAGTGTGCTCCTCACAGCTGTTGCCATTCCTCCAGAGCTGAAGCAAGTGTAAGGAGGAAAGCAGATATGAAGACCAGAATAAGGTCTAAATGAATTAGTTTAGCTAACCAGACCTCCAAAAAAAAAAAAAAAAAAAAGGGGGAGGGATGCTCAGTCGCACACAGTGTGAAATGCTTACCTTTCAGGAGAAAAGGAATGTACAGCAAAATAAGGGGAGGAGGCTCATTGTTACTTCTTGTTAAAGGGTGGGAATGCAAAACTCACCTTTCCCCATAGATCCCTGAGTGTCTGATGTCCTGGAAAATGAAAAGATACATCCAAAATTGTACTCAGCTGTCATGCTTAGTAGTACAGAATTCTGCAATTAGACTCAATCCCTCAGCCTTAATTCATTTTGTTAATAACAGAAAATGAATTCTGTACCCTTTTGTGATGGCATCAGAGAAATATACATCTCTAAAGGAAAGATTCAGTCATTTCCTTTGCAGCTTCAAACACATTGGCCTAAAGTGGCTTGTTAATGTATGCTTAAACCTCTTGCAAACAGGTGGCTAATTCTGCAGTTTCAACAAGAGTAGTGCCAGAAGTGAACTGATGCATGTGAGCCCTCCCACTAAAAAATTGGGCTGAAAGAAATAACTCAAATAACTTAAAAAGAAGAACAGGAGTACTTGTGGCACCTTAGAGACTAACAAATTTAGTCTCTAAGGTGCCACAAGTACTCCTGTTCTTCTTTTTGCGGATACAGACTAACACGGCTGTTACTCTGAAACTTGTCAAATAACTTAGATTATAATGTTTTACCATTGTAGTATAATGTTCCACCATTACAAAAGTGGACAGAGCCCATTAGGACATGTGATGCCATGGTTATATCAAAAGGTTTGGGACAAAGTTGTTTCCTGGATTATTGTCTTCTGATTCAATAGATCTCAACCTGCTAGCTGCTTGTAAATCCCCGGTGGGTCTGTGGCATGGGTAAGAAGACTGTCATGAACAAAATGGATACTCTGGTTACTTTCTCCAGACCTGAAGAGGAGCTCTGTGAAGTTTGAAAGCTTGTCTCTTCCACCAACAGAATTTCATCACATAAAAGATACTACCTCACCACCCTTGTCTCTCTCATAATGAACAGAATTATTTTTTCATGTCTTGGAGCAAATAAACTTGGAAGTGGGAGAGTTAGAACTGGGAGTTATATGTACCAATTGTTAGTGAAATTGACTAGCATGATGATTAGTCAACTTCACTCCGTAGGGAATCTGAGTAAAGCATATCAGTGCTGCAGGAATGCAGCGTACTAACTCTAATTTCAGGCCAGCAAGTGAAAAGGTGGAAAGTCAAGGAAGAAACAAGAGGCACAGAAAGAAGTTAGGGGAGGACAGCAGTGGTAATTTTTTCTGCTAACTTAATTATTCCATAGAATTAGTTGCGTAACCAAAGTTTACAGGCAGACTAACCATAACTGGCCTTTTGCTTTTGGGAATATCTCTGATGGGGGCTCCTATAAATTAGTTGTGGCTTTGACAAAGGACTTGATTCCTGATCAGAAAAGGAACTTCTATTCCAATAGCCATCAAAATCATCAACTTATTGTGTGACCATGGGCATGTAACTTTAGCTCTGTATACTTCAACTAGTTCAGGTACATATTCGAATTATGAAAAAAGAATCAAGTCTTAACTACAGGGGGAAAACAGATGTTGCATCTTATCTGAGCAATTGAGTGCGAAGCAACAAATAAAAAGTCTCACTGCAGTCTGTAATTATATAAATGATTAACTATAAATTGAAATACACCCTCTCCCATCGTTATGCATCTAGCAAACTTAAAACTAGCAATAGGTGAATTTGAAAAGGCTTGGAGCTCAGGCTCCAATAGTTTCGGGTATCATACCAAGCTTATCTGATTTATCCAGGTCTTTAGAGACTATAAGACTGGGAAATCCTGAGAACAGACTTTCTTGTGAGATCCCATCTTCCTGCTTTCATTCATGGGCAGAGATACTGCAAGAACAGCCATTCTCATGGTACTTCAGTATTTTCCATTGTAGCTGGAAAGTGGAAGTGAAAAATCTTTTATGCACATTTTGGAATTTTGAATAAGGTTCATTTTGAATTTGGTTTGAGAAATTGATAAAGGTTCTGGTGTGGGTGGGGGAAGTACTATAGTCAAACTGGTTCTTTAAAACTAGAGATGGAGAAACTTTCTGAGGGAGAAAGGATGGCGTCTGAGTCTGGACCTAGACCTAAATATCACGGTTTGTCTTTACCTTTATAGTGGGCTGAATCAAAACATAGCTCTGAACAGACCTGAACTTTGATGTGTTCAAAATCTGGATCTGAATTTTGTGTTTCAATCTCCTCTCTACACAGAGGATATGTTAACATCTCAGGAGCCTGACCTTGCTCACACAGATGTCAAAGGCAAAACCCCCATAGTCAAAAAGGGGAGCAGCTCTGGGCTCTGCCCATATGACAAGCAGGTCTTCTGTCCCTTAAGACTAGTCTCTCTATGCCTTTATAAACTTAGGTGCCTTGATTGACTCAGGCTACGTGTGGGAAGAAACTCTGTAGGAGAAAAATGAGATTAGTTGTTGCAGGGGGATGGGGAGAGAAAGAGAGTTCAGCTAATGCACTTTTTTCAGTGCCTGGCCTCTGAGTAGCCTGCTGGTCTCAAGTAGCATTTCTGGGAATGTACTGAGGGACTGTCCAATCATTATCTTTCATTTCCACCCCACCTCCTGTTCAGACCTTCTTGCAGAAGCTACTGGCTGCATTCAAACACACCTATATTTGATTCACTATTGCCTCAAACAGTTTTGTTTTTGCCAATGGTGTATTTAGTAGATACAGTAATTTAAAAAAACCCAGTATTTATTTAGCTGATAAGTGTAACCCTGGAAACAATGCCCTTCAGTTGTTTGTTTCACCTTAACCCCTAACTGCACTGTACATTTACTATGGGCACTGACAGACAGCTGAAAATTTCCATGGCTCAGGCTTTTTGCACTGAAGTTGTGTTGCAGCATTTTTTATTTTTATTTTTTTTTGTGGGGGGGGGGGGAGAGGAGAGTAGCCTATGGAAAAAGGCACTGTTCCTGCTCATTTTCTCTCCTGCTGTTGAGCAAGGCATCCATGCATTTTTGTTTTATTTTTTAAGACATTTAAAACAGGTTCCTTAATAAAAACATAATCAAATTACACCTCATTGCCACTGCTTTATCCTCACAGTAGGCACACACTCTGTGCTTTTATAGACATTGACCAGTCTACACAGGATTTTTGGCAAAAGTTTCCCACTGCTGCTAACACCAGGACAGCTTCACAAGTGATAGTAATCGTGAGAACACTAGTGTAGTCCAGGTGCCTGTGTCTGCCAGCATTTTTACCATCATGTCACTTAGATCTGCTCTAAGCAGGGTTAGATGTTGTGGGGCCTGATACTGCACCCCACCCAAGCTGTGCTTGGCACAAAAATAGAGTAGGGTCAAAGCTGGAATTAAACCACCTTTACGTCTCCCTGTATTTTAGCCAGGTTTTTGGCATAAATCAGAACTGCTCTATTTTACATATAGCAATGACCTCGAATGGCCATTCCAACAGCTACAGCTGTTGCCTCAGTACATTCTGACCACATCTCCAAGGCGCTCCCTATGTCTGGAGAACCCCTTTATGTTGGAGGTATTGCCTAGAAGCCATTTCCACTGACTTTACAGACCCTTTGTGCTATCAGAGTGACACAGAGGCATCAAAATGGAGTGATGCTGCTGAAAACCCTAGCAGCCATGTCACCCTATTCAAATTTGTGTTTCCACCATTGCTAATAATTGTGTTGCTTCAGCAGTGGGATCAATGGTGGGAAATGTTTGCCAACAAATCCTGGTGTAGACACAGCCTTAGTTCTGATTCTCCTTCAGGAATGTAAACGCACGGACAGCCAGGATGTGCCAGAGGGCTAGGGCCACAGGCCTGCTGGTTTTATGGCCCAGCGCTAATGTCAACATTCCTTTTTAGAAATAGTAAGTTACAAGCCTTTTCCATTGCTGAGCTATACTTTGAAATGGAAATCTGCTGCTGGGACTGAAAGTTTGTCATGGCTCCTTTGTCCTGGGCCAGCCTTGGAGGCAGAGTCATGGGCCCCATGTACTGGCTTTTTGAAAGGTCCAAGGATCAATCTGCAGCTGTGGCAGTGCTCAAACTGCTGAGTGCTTTCTCCTATCTGACTTTTGCTCCCCTGCTGAGCTGCTAGTGAGGCCTCTGGCCACTTGGGGTGGGGGCATTACAATGGAATAGATACTTCATTTGCTGGCAACATACATGTTAGGCAGTGGGAAGAAGGAGTGTGAACCTAGCTCACCATCCTCAGAAACCCTGGTGGGGAGAAAAAGAGGAGGTAATATGGGGGGAAACTGAGGCACACTCTCAGCAACAATACACTAGTGGGGAGGGCTGAGAAAGCAAAAATGTCAAACAACAAAAGAGGGAGAAGGAATACATCAGCCTGGGAGTGGGAATACATCAGCACGAGGAAGGGAAGGGGCTAGACTTAAGTTCAGGGAGAGACAGGAAGACAGAGCTGCCAGCTGTGATGGGAAATGCCCCTTTAAAGGCAGTGGGAGTGAGTCTGCTTCCTGGTGCACTAATTGTCCAGGGAGGCATTGTTCCTTCTTGAAGCACTGATTTCTGGAACTCCCCTGGGGCAGTGCAGCTCTGCAGAGCCCCCAACATGGGCCAATGTGTTAAAGGCACAATCAAAGCCTATATGCAGAGTTGCCAACTCACAATTTTATTGTGGGTCTCATGATTGTTAGTAAGCTTCTTAAAACCCCAGCTCCTGGAGTGATGTGATTGCATGAGAAGCTATTACTCTGTGTTTGCACTTTGCTCTAGTGCCCCTCAGCACTACCCTAATAAACATCATCAACCATAAATATAGCAATACTTTAGTGCAAATATTAGCTTTAATGTTTAAGGAAACATGTACGTTTCTAGCCCTCACAATTGCACAGAAAAACTTGAAAACATGAACCCTAAAGGATCAAAAACTAGAAGACCCCAACACTTTAAAAAAAAATCTCATGATTTGTAAGCCAATCTCATGATTTTTGGAGCCTCACTCATGATTTTTGAACAGTTGGAGTTGGCATTACTGCAGATCATAGAATCATAGAATATCAGGGTTGGAAGGGACCTCAGGAGGTCATCTAGTCCAACCCCCTGCTCAAAGCAGGACCAATTCCCAACTAAATCATCCCAGCCAGGGCTTTGTCAAGCCGGGCCTTAAAAACCTCTAAGGAAGGAGACTCTACCACCTCCCTAGGTAACGCATTCCAGTGCTTCATCACCCTTCTAGTGAAATAGTGTTTCCTAATATCCAACCTAGACCTCCCCCACTGTAACTTGAGACCATTGCTCCTTGTTCTGTCATCTGCCACCACTGAGAACAGCCGAGCTCCATCCTCTTTGGAACCCCCTTCAGGTAGTTGAAGGCTGCTATCAAATCCCCCCTCATTCTTCTCTTCTGGAGACTAAACAATCCCAGACCCCTAATTATTTTTGTTGCCCTCCGCTGGACTCTTTCCAATTTTTCCACATCCTTCTTGTAGTGTGGGGCCCAAAACTGGACACAGTACTCCAGATGAGGCCTCACCAATGTCGAATAAAGGGGAATGATCACGTTCCTTGATCTACTGGCAATGCCCCTACTTATACAGCTCAAAATGCCGTTAGCCTTCTTGGCAACAAGAGCACACTGTTGACTCATATCCAGCTTCTTGTCCACTGTGACCCCTAGGTCCTTTTCTGCAGAACTGCTACCTAGCCATTCGGTCCCTAGTCTGTAGCAGTGCATGGGATTCTTCCGTCCTAAGTGCAGGACTCTGCACTTGTCCTTGTTGAACCTCATCAGGTTTTTTTTGGCCCAATCCTCTAATTTGTCTAGGTCCCTCTGTATCCGATCCCTACCCTCTAGTGTATCTACCACGCCTCCTAGTTTAGTGTCCTCTGCAAACTTCCTGAGAGTGTAGTCCACACCAGCTTCCAGATCATTAATAAAGATATTAAACAAAACCGGCCCCAAGACCGACCCTTGGGGCACTCCGCTTGAAACCGGCTGCCAACTAGACATGGAGCCATTGATCACTACCCGTTGAGCCCGACGATCTAGCCAGCTTTCTATCCACTTTACAGTCCATTCATCCAACCCATACTTCTTTAACTTGCTGGCAAGAATACTGTGGGAGACTGTATCAAAAGTTTTGCTAAAGTCAAGGAATAACACATCCACTGCTTTCCCCTCATCCTCAGAGCCAGTTATCTCATTATAGAAGGCAATTAGGTTAGTCAGGCACGACTTCCCCTTGGTGAATCCATGCTGACTGTTCCTGATTAATTTCCTCTCCTCTAAGTGTTTCATAATTGATTCCTTGAGGACCTGCTCCATGATTTTTCCAGGGATTGAGGTGAGGCTGACTGGCCTGTAGTTCCCTGGATCCTCCTTCTTCCCTTTTTTAAAGATGGGCACTACATTAGCAGTAGTATAAGGGCCCTACCGTCAATCAAATACTAACCCCGCCCCTTGACCCCCTGGTCCATCCCACTTGTCACCGGAAGTCCCGCCCCATGGAGGTATTAATCCCAGGGTCAAGGTGCCACCTGACCGGAAGCAAGGTGTGTCATATGACCCCTCTAAGAACTCCCCCCACCACTCTCTACCAATCAGGAGGGGTTTCGTGCCAACAGGACCGCCCTTTATAGAATCGGTGCTCAATTACAGCGACGACACCCTCACCATGCAATTTTCCGCTTTCCTGTTTTGCAAAGACACTGCTGGACAACATGAAGAAACAGAGTTGGATGGAGGGAATCTAGGGTTTGTGAGGCGTGCAAAGCTGACGGGGGTCTTGTAATTTTCTATTGTGAAACTGCCCATTAAACAGAAAGCGTCTTTACTGTGCATCAGTTTAATTTTCACATCCACTCCGTTTAACAAAAGTTTTTCTTGAAAAAACAGGTCGCTGTGTAAATGGCCCAGCAGCTCTACCGTTCTGCTTTCGGCCGTCAGCTTTGCACGCCTCACAAACCCTAGATTCCCTCCATCCAACTCTGTTTCTTCATGTTGTCCAGCAGTGTCTTTGCAAAACAGGCCAGCGGAAAATTGCGTGGTGAGGGTGTCGTCGCTGTAATTGAGCACTGATTCTATAAAGGCCCTGTAAGGGTAGCAGTTGTTGCTTTGGCTTATGAGGCGGTCTCCCAGCGTGACATCTGACTGACTGAAAATAGAGGCCACGGGGTAATTCACCAGACCCACTTTGGCGTCCACGGCGAGTTCAGTTCCGTCTCCTTTTACAATCTTGCAACACAGGTACAGCAGGGTGTTGTTTAAATCCATATAATCTATGCCATTCCCTGCTATAAAAAAGTCAATGGGAGCAGACTCCGTAATGGCCAATAGAGGCGGCACCTCGATGTAGATGCTTTTCTCGATGCTGGTCTGCGTAGGGGCTATTTGAAACAAGTCTAGTTTGGATTTGGTGCACTCTTCAGACCCGCAGTGAACAAAAGCCATGTTGATTAAATATGTCTCTTTTACCAGGCAGAGTGTGTCTCCTCTTTCGCCCAGGCTTCCTCTTGGACTTCCTCCATGCGGCACTGCGTGTCAAAGCCCTTCTTTTAAAGGGTTTCGGGGGACCTGTGCATCGCGGGTATGACGTATTTCTCTTTCTCTTCCTCCTTTTAATGTACATCAGCCCCGATCCTTCCTGTGAAGCTGTATTCCCCACCTTCTCCAGAACAGCATGGGAGATGTGACCTACCACATCTTTAGCTATGTTTTGAGCGGTGGTTTTTACGTGGGGTTTAATAATCTCTAGCCCCCTCCTCAAAAGCGGTACGGCTTTTCGAAAGAGGCTACAAAATATTCCACCCACACCCGCCCCATACATCACGGGGGCCCCATGATATCCAGGAAAGGCGTATCCAGCCTGGGCTTTGTAATAGTTCCTGTAGATGGTGGGGTCGCCATAACTTTTTGGGATCGCCATAATAGGGTTTTGCTTTTTTAGAAACCTCGCTCTCTCCGCGGCCGCAAATGCAGCTTGACGATCACCTTGCCGAAGCGAAATGAGACATGTCTGTTCTGATCTGTCTTTATTTCAATGGTGATGGTGTCGATGTGGTGTTTACTGACAGGGACATAATGAGGTTTGTCGTAGGTGATGGTAACAAACTCGTTGTTCCTTCCTCGGACAGGGACGCAGCGTAACAGGGGAACAGAAAAATCCCCCACAAACTGGTGTTCTACGATATCCGTGTATACATACAAGGAGTTAAAACCTCCTGTGATGTCTGCCGAGAAGGGGAATTTTTGGACGTTGCGTTTGTGGCCCAAACCCAGAATGTTAGCTAGCTCCCCGTCAGTAGAAAACACGTACATAAAATCGGTAGATTTAAGTTTCACTTTTCTACCCACAGGGTCGTAGTTCATGACCACCTCAGGCGGTCTGGAATGACGAGCCACATTGCTGTTCATATGCTCCAGTAATTTGGGTATGGTCGAGTAATAACCTCGTCGTAGGATGAAATTCCACGTTGTAGCTCCAAAGGTGATTTCGAAAGGGGTGTCTTCGTTGATAGTATTCCAGCTGTGTGGGTATTGTATTTCCACTAACCCCACCTCCCAGGCACCCGGGAGATCCAAGGGCTTAATTAGCCGTATTGTAAAGTTCGAGATGGTGTTTTGGGGAAAAACTGCAGAGCTGGCATTGCTGGGCAAAGTAATGTAAAACCCGCCGTCACTCATTTTTCTCTCTCTCTCTGTCCTTGCAGAAGGAATCTTTTTGTTTGTTTGTTTGTTCGTGTCTAGATGTCACAGAGTTGAGAAGCTTCCACCCAGCTGTTAAACTTATCAGGCCACCCCAACCATTTCACCAGTAGCTGCTTTTTTCTCCCTTTTCCTTTCTCTGCTAGAACTTTTTCAATCCTGTAAATCCTGTCTCGTTTGGGGTTTACTTTTTGTAATTCTTCAGGGTAAAAAGATCCAGTAACTGCCTCACCCTCGTAATCTTTTAAGCAGTATACAGGTCTCTGGCCCCTGGTTAAGGCTTCATCCACTATGAATATCTCATCGATAAATGTCTGTTCATAACCTTTTTCAAAAGCGCCTTTGGTTTTAGTCTCACGTGGTCACCTTTTCTAAAAGGGGCAACAACCGGTTTTATTTTAAAACCATCTCCGTAAACCGTTTTCCATACCTTCAGAGAATTTGAAGGGTTAACATCAACGGGTCTGGTACGTATAGTTCTGTGAAAGCTCTGGTTGTAACTCTTTATAAAGTCAGGTAAGATGTCAATGTAGCGAAAGGTGTTATGGGCTGTAAAATATCTCCACATCCTAGTTTTTAAAGTTCTGTTAAATTGCTCCACAACCCCTGCTTTGACTTCATTATCGGAAACAAAATGGTGAACTCCATGCCGGTTTAACAATTCGCTTAAAGTTTTGTTTAAAAATTCTTTCCCCCGATCGGTTTGTAATTTTTGAGGCACGCGACCTTCACTGAAAATAGCTTTAAAGGCCGTGGATATCTCACCACTCGTCTTGTCTTTTAGGCCTAAGGCCCAGGCATATTTGGATAGAATGTCTATCACTATTAAGATGTACTTAAAACCGCTGTTGTGTTTGGAGAACCGGTGCATATCCACAAATCTGCTTTTCGGCTTGAGATCTGTGTCTCAGACATGAGCAAAAGCAGCTGACGCACGATATGTTTACTCCCACAGGGCTTCCAATGTGTAAGTTCTTAAAGGCCTCTAAAAAGGCATCGTCGACCTGTTGAGAGATTTTCAGAAAAGAAACCGCGTAAGCACCCCCACTGCTTGTTTTTTTTAATTCACGCAACCCCCGGTTCCTACCCCATTACCCACCCCTCCTTGACCGCCGCTTTTTAATCATTCATTTTACCTGAGCGCCGTCTTTTCCGTTCGCTTTGTCCGCCGGTGCCTCCCCCGAGCTGTGATCACCTTCCACCTCTGAGGGGGTGGACAAAGAGAGGCCGTCACGTTCATCGGGCTGTCTCACGAGGGTTTCGGGGTCGGGTTCCGACGTATGCATCAATGGCTGGGTCAAAGGGTCCTCCTCGGAACTGTCGCTGATGTAATGCCTGCTCCACACAAGGTCAAAGGTGGTTGGGCCTAAAACAAAGTCCGAAGTTCTCGTGGGGGTGGTGAAGGAGTCCATGTTTCCTCTCAGCAGCCTTTCCGCGCTTTCAAAAACACGTGTCCTTGGTAAGAGATGGCCGCCTCCTCTGTCTGGCGCTGGGACTTATGGGGTAATGGTGCTGCACTCTGATTGGCGGAGGGCCTTGGGAGGAGTTCTTAGTGGGGTCACATGACTCACTTCCGGAGGGGTCACCCCAATCCAGAAGTCACCCTGATTGGTCAACATCTCTTCTCAGGGCGGTCCTTTCAGCACAAAACCCCTCCTGATTGGTAGAGAGTGTTGGGGGGAGTTCTTAGACGGGTCACATGACACACCTTGCTTCCGGTCAGGTGGCACCTTGACCCCGGAAGTAATACCCACATGGGGTGGGACTTCCGGTGACAGGTGGGAAGGGACCAAGGGGTCAAGGGGCGGGGCTTACGGGGTCAAGGGCGGGGTTATGGTTTGATTGACGGTAGGGCCCTTATTCTACTATTAGCTTTTTTCCAGTCATCTGGGACCTCCCCCGATTGCCATGAGTTTTCAAAAATAATTGCCAATGGCTCTGCAATCTCATCCGCCAACTCCTTTAGCACCCTCAGATTCAGCGCATCCGACCCCATGGACTTGTGCACTTCCAGTTTTTCTAAATAGTCCCGAACCACTTCTTTCTCCACAGAGGGCTGGTCTCCTTCTCCCCATATTGTGCTGCCCAGTGCAGCAGTCTGGGAGCTGACCTTGTTCATGAAGACAGAGGCAAAAAAATCATTGAGTACATTAGCTTTTTCCACATCCTCTGTCACTAGGTTGCCTCCCTCATTCAGTTAGGGGCCCACACTTTCCTTGACTTTCTTCTTGTTGCTAACATACCTGAAGAAACCCTTCTTGTTACTCTTAACATCTCTTGCTAGCTGCAACTCCAAGTGTGATTTGGCCTTCCTGATTTCACTCCTGTATGCCTGAGCAATATTTTTATACTCCTCCCTGGTCCTTTGTCCAATCTTCCACTTCTTGTAAGCTTCTTTTTTGCGTTTAAGATCAGCAAGGATTTCACTGTTTAGCCAAGCTGGTCGCCTGTCGTATTTACTATTCTTTCTACACATCGGGATGGTTTGTTCCTGCAACCGCAATAAGGATTCTTTAAAATACAGCCAGATCTCTTCATCTGTAGGAAAATATTGACCTTTTTGCAGGGTGTTGAGAAAATGAACATGTACCTTTGTGAACATGCTGATACACTGAAATGTGACATGCCCTCTGCTAATCTGTTCTCTTCTGTTTAATCACACATGGGCTAGTTAAATAGACTTTGGCTTTCCATGTTGCTACATGCAGATGGCCCTACTCTGTAAAATTCTCATCTTCAAAGAATTTAATAACAAGTTATACTGTTATTTTAAAAAAATGAATAGAAAGGAATAAGCATTTTTATTTCCCTTAATTACTGTGAATCCTATGTCAATTTGCCTCTTCTCATTGCATTTAACTTGCTGTCAGTGGAAATAGAGGAGTACATATTACAGCTTCTCTGAAAACATCACAAACACTTAATAACACCGGGACAAATGCAGCCCACCGTTCAACTCATGCAATCCCATTGATGTCAATTGAGTTGCACAGAGTGTGAGTCGAAGCAGTATGTGAGCCATACTGTATTTTAAGCTAATTCCAAATCAGCTAACAAAAACCATATTCATTCTTAACTCATATTGCAGGGAATGATACCAGGGCATCTTCAGGTTTTTACTAATCTTTTCATACATTTCCCCAGGACCGTGTCAGTAGGGGCATCCTCCATATGTGGCTCTTCTTTGGGTGAAATTGCCCCCTGTGATGAAGGCCAGAATAAGGTGAGTGCACCACTTACGTCCTACTTAAATTCTCAAAATAGGCTTAGTGGATACTTGCCTAGGAGTGACTTTTATTTACAAAGACTAGACCAAGTTGTGATATGCTATTTCTAGTGGAAGCATGTAGGTCAATCTAGGGTTGTGTGATAGTTCTAATTTATTTTCCAATATTAAAATCATGAACTCTTGATGTGTAAACCACTAAGTACTCACTCCAGGAGAGCAACAAACAACATGGGAAATGATAAGCTTGAACCAGTTATTTTTATTACTCATCATTTTGAAGGGACATTGGGAAGGTTGATTAAAACAAAGAGTTGATCTGCTTTTGTCTCTCTTTTTTTTCGTATTTGTTTGTGAAATTTCAGCAACTCTGCATCCAGTGATTTTTTTTTTTACCAAAGCAAGAGATTTTTTTTTTAAATGGGCACTGGGCACTGTGTCTTTAAGGGTGGAGCTTCCTAGACAGAGAATCTAGGTAAGATGATGTGAAGCTCTTGTTCTTATTGTGATCTTCTGCTCAGAACAACCAGAACCGTAAGCCACTGCGTTACCCCTCTGCTTCAGGAAGTGAGAGCTTTGCTGGCGATTAGACTGTCAGCTCCCTGACACACTCCTCTTGTCTACTTTACCAGCAAATGTCTTGAGACCCTGCCAGTCTAAACCTTGCCTTGCAGGTAACAATCAGTGAACACCAGTCCCCAATTTCCCCAGAGATGCCTCTCTGCAATGTTCAGTCCCTCTCCCTGTGACACTCACAGGAATTATTAAGTTTGCTGCCTCCAAAGAGACAGTGCACACATCAGCCTATTAAATTAGCAGAAGACGCACACTTCACTTGAATACATAGCACTGTGATAGTTTTGTAATAAAACATGATTAAGTCTATTAACAAAGAACAGAGATTTAAGTGATACTAAGCAAGAGAAAAAAATACAGGTATGGTTACAAACAAAACTAAAACATGCTTTCTAGTGACTAAAATTAAATTTTACCAAGTAACAATCTTTGCCTAATATCAGGGGGTAGCCGTGTTAGTCTGTATCTACAAAAACAACAAGGAGTCTGGTGGCACTTTAAAGACTAACAGATTTATTTGGGCATAAGCTTTTGTGAGTAAAAACCTCACTTCTTCGGATTGCCTAAGAAGTTTTCTTACTTTCCTCGTTACCAGCATCTCTAGTCCTGCAAGCCAGGGGATCCAACTATCACAGGTTCAGAGGGTTCTGTATCTTATGTCCCCTAAGTGATGGATTTGTGCCACTTAAATTAACCAAAATCAATAGATTTGAGAGCCAGAAAGTCTTCCTGGTGTGCAGACTCCAACGTCCAGTGAGTTCACTAAGGTTCTTCGTCTGTTGCTTGTTAGTTTGATGGCTTTGTTTGCCTTGTATGTAAATTTACTTTCTTTGTCCTCTACCTGTAATCAAGCTGGTCAGACAGGTAAATGCACATTTCTTTGTCTGGGGCAAGTTGGGTTTGTGCCTCCCAAACATGTTTTATGCACCTATTCCAGCAGACATATATAACCCTTGTTACACAACCTGTACATACACCACAGAATGATTTGCAGGACCAGCATGGTACCAGTTTACATATAATACCTGACATGACACCTTTCAGATACATATTATGACAACAGTGTGTTGGGGATAATGAGTGTGTTAGGCCTGGTATGAGTTACAGTATGATGGGCCCTTTGCCAGTTGGCATTAAGGGGCTCCCAGGGTCACAGTTATGCAGATACTGTTGGAAATGGACACAGAATAAATCAGCTCTTAAAGCACCTTAAGCATCGACTGATGACTGAAAACCACAGACACTACTTGCAGGTAGCCTTTATGATGAGCAATACCTACAACAACAAAACCAGAGTTCACAGCCCAGCCAATCTTATCAATTCTATCTCTCATCCCCTCCCACTCCCCCGCCCCCCGCCATTATTCTTTTTCCAGGTACCGTCACAATTTTGATGGGGCTATCCTACAGTTCACAGGGCATTGAAACAGTCCCGACATATCTCCAAGGCAGATGCAATATGGTGATGAAACATTACAACATAATTGCCACAAAACTGTATTGCAACAGCTGTGTGAGGGAGGACACAGTGGAGGGCCCTGCCCCTGCAATGTACAATGCACAGGCAGACCGCTGCACCTGGTTAAATGGGGCTTCATGTGGGCACAGCAGACCACTGAAGGATCAAGGTATAAAATACAGAACCCGACAAAAAATCAGTTGTGTGCTGGCCAACTCTTCCAAGCAGCCCTATGATAATGAAACAACATTTGTATTTGATGGAAGTTGAACAAAAAGTAATGGAAAAGATTTGTTTCACACTTCTGAAAGTAGTTTATGTATAAAAAGAGCAAATATCATGAGACATGATAAAACTGCAAGAGCTGGCAATACTGAACACGGACCTGGCCTGAGGCCATGGAAAGCTCTCAGTGACTAATGAAACACAGTGAAAACTATACCCATTTGAAACCATGATCCCTCATCATCCCAAGAATGAGGTTCCTTAGGCTGTGTAACCCTTCTGCCAATGAATGCACTGGCAGTAACAAGGGCCATGTCCTTATTTTAGGGGATTCTCTTTAATTTTGGCTCGAGCCCACATCCAGTAATCTGGGAACCTATAATCCCTCTGGGGCCTTTGCTATGCAAATCTGGACCCACTTGCAAGCACAGAAGTTTAAACAAGCAAACTGTATTGGGTGGGGGCGTGGATAAAAGGGAAAGACCAGGTTGAATGGGGACAAATATTAACACCTTCCACCACATTTACCTCAAGGTGGATAAATTCCAAACACATAGACCCTGAATGGCTGATACAGTTTGTTCTGCCTCCTTCTTCAGTCAGAGTTTGTGGTTCCAGGAGTCCAGGAAATTAGGGTCCCTGTTCTGTAAGAAGCTCTGGGACAATATCACCTGTCCTGTTATAGTGATTTCAGCCGCTAGGACAGGGAGGCCTCACCAGAGTAGCTAGGCTGACGTAGATAGTTGCTGTGAATTCTTCTGCTCCCATTGTAGGACACACAACTGTGCTCACTCTGCAGCTCTCCTGCTGGAAGCCTCCAGCTGCTGCTTTGCCCCACCTGCTGGGTGTTGTGGCTGGGCCCAACTGCTGCCTTATTCTACCCACGGCTCAGGTGACTGGAATTGTGGCTGGGCTTTGTTCTCTGCTCACCACCAGCTAGACAACTGGGATCTCTGGTGAGCTCTACTCACAAAAGGCAATTATAGCGTTTAGCCCTACACTTGAAGATGCATGGTGATCAGGGGGCTTAGGAACCCATCAAAGCCCCTACCACCCAGAAAGCTATTCCCAGCAGCAAGCCAGGAAAGTGCAGTCTCTCTCCTCCACACTCTTTAGCTCTGTCCATGGCATCTTGCCCCACCTAGGCAAATATCAGTTTTCATCAGGATGACCCCAGACCCAGTCATTGTTCAGGCTTTGCCCCAATGGGCTCCCAACAGGCTAATCTCATAAATACGGGCCTCAAGTTCAAAATTTAGTTGACTTATACTCCAATGTCCCCAAACTACCCTTCGTTAAGGTGCACCTGAGGAACTGCCCTTTTAGTTGGCTCCCCTTGCTCTCCAGCAGATGACAGCAGAGAATACAGTGATATTTAAATGAGATTCTGCCTCACTCAGTCAAGTCCCCTGGCTTTCCAGCAGATGCCATCAGAGAGCTCACTCAATTACCTTCCTTTTCTCATAGGCTTCAGGCCATAGGTCTTACACATGGATAGTTCCCTCTAAGGTGCATCCCTGGGCAGCCGCACATGAAAGAATGAAGGGCCACCTACCTAATTAGTGGCGCCACATAGATGTGGCTGGACCCTGGAGAAGACACACATGTAAGGTGAGGTGATGGCCTTGGGAGGAATAGGGGATAGGTGGGAGGGGGCAGTAGGGTGAGAAGATGGGGTGGGGAGAATTTGGGACGTGCAGGGCTCCGGTGGCCAGAGAAAGAGGTGACTTTCCCCAGCTCCATGGCTGTGGCTGCCGGGGAGAGAGAGCCCTCCTTCCCAGCCCCAGCTCAGGGGCTGCTGCAGTGGGGGAGAGAGGCAGATCCCCTGCTCCTTCCCAGGCCCAGCTCGGGGGCTGCTGTGGCAGGGGAGAGGGCACATCCATTGCATTAGAAGGGTAAGACTACTGATATTAAAATATGAGTTGTGTGCTTTTATTTGTAGAACAAAAAAAGTTAATGATTATTAAGGGGTTTTTTTATATAGCGCTTTTATCCAAAGTGCTTTACAATAGTTAGCTAATGGTACAAACAACATTTGGAAAGATCATTAAGTGGTCCGCCAAGACCCTCAGCAATTTTCAAGTGGTCCACGAAAAAAAAAGTTTGAGAACCATTGTGCTAAGCCGTTGGATTTCAACAAAATCCTTCAAACACAAGTGAAAGATAATGTTGTTTGCCAATATATTTGCCTGGAACAAGTAATTAGATATACTACCTGCCTGCTGCTACTCCCTGACAGGCTCTGCTTTGGTGGCAAGGATGGCAGGGAGATAGAGTTGGCCAATAAGGTCATGATCTTGCCAGTTTATTGCAGCCTTACATTGTCAAGGATCTGGATAAGTCCTGCAGCAAGGCGGAAGGAGCCATGGACTAGGAATAATGGTTGATATGGATGCATGATATGTATTTCATCTGCCATCCAGGATAGCAGAACAATCCAGATATATTAAATGCTACAGGCTTTGCCATTTCATCTAGTCAAAACAAAATCTCTTCTGCACTGAGCAAGAGTTGTTGTTGCGCATTACACCTGTGCAAAGTGAGTATAAAATGCTACTAAATACTGTCTAACAAACTAGCACAGCAGCTCGTCAGCTTCCCCACACTGCTCCACCAATGTGCCGCATTGTTGCTCAGGAGGGTCTGCCTCTAGGAATCCAAAGATAGTTTAATATCTCTGTTCTTTCAGGCCTAGCCTTTCTGTTCAGTCTGCCAATAAGGATGTTAGTAACAACTATAGTGTTGTTTTTGTGGTGTAGTCACCTGTCCACTGGAAAGTGGACCAAGACCATCAAACTCATTTCATATAGGTCTCTGAAGCGAAGTCTGAAGAGAATTTTCATTCACTAGTACCTGGTCTGCATTGGAATTAACAACTGTTGCAATAATCTCCCTTAAGAACTTGCCACTATTGCTCACAGAGTATAATATTCCCTATATTTACCACAGGGAATACTTCAGCAATGCTGCAAACATGGGGGAGGGGGAGAGAGGGAATTCATTAGTTATTTAAGGCAATGGGGAACTTGAAAGGCTCTGGAACTTTTTACCAATGTGCGCCAAGCCATCAAGTCTACCTAAAAAAATAAGTGAATTATTAAATGTCTTGTTGAAAAACTCCATAAAATCCTTCATCATGAATATGAGGGACTCTGCTGTAAAAATGGCCTTTAAATTTGTCCCGAATGTCTGAGACTCATTCCAATCAAGTGAGAATTGGCAAGTCCACATCAGAGGGTTGAAATCTTTTGCCAGAACAGGAACAGAAGGAAAGGATTAAAAATTCATATAAAAAGGCATCAATAATTCATTAGCTTCTCCCAGGATTCCATGTATGTGACATTTTAGAGATTTTCCTTAATCAATTATTTGGATCCAGGCTATCCAGTTCAAAAATATCCATGTTTCCTCTTTTTGCTAAAGGGTGAATCTTGCAAGCCCACAATAAACTTTCCTGCTATTTTTTTCAATCTAAAATGGGTCATTTTACACCACAATGCATGTGATCTAAAATCCTATGGCCATGTCTACACTACAAAATTATGTCAACCTAACTTACATCAGCATACAACCACCACAGTTATAAAATCACCCGTGTGTGTGTGCACACTTGGCTCCCTGTGTCGGTGGTGTGCATCTTCATCAGGAATGCTTGTACTGATTGTATTGCCGGTGTGGGAAATTGTGGGATGGCTCCTGAAAGCTAGTAGCAGTCTACGTAAGTACCACAGTGTCTACACTGAGACTGCATTGGCCTAATTACATCGACTGACTCTATGCCGCTCGAGGAGGTGATGTTATTAAATTGGGATAGAAAGGCACTTACGTCAGCGGGAGCCAAATGTAAGTGAAGACACTTCCACAGCTAGGTTGACACAAGGCAATTTATGTTGACCTAACCCTGTAGTGTAGACCAGACCTATGATCCTCTTCATGTAATGGAACGAATTTTTCAAGCTGCCTCCAAATACTTCTTTATGAGACCTGTTACGTGTATGTGCAAATCCAGGACCCCACATCTGTGTGTACAAATGGACATTTACATGCTCATATCAGGCAATTGTTAGTATTTATCTGGCGAGCAGAAATTTGAGTTTTTGTATGTGCAAATGGGGTACAACTGCAAATACTGTGGGCACTTTTGCAGAGAAACTCATATATGTTTTTTGACTGGTAGGTAATTAAGTATGTATCAAGTAATGCAATTACAGTTGTGCACCACATGAAAGAAAGAGTCTGCTGGTGTTTCATATCCTGGACAAAGTCCAAAGTATCTGAAATTAACCTAATGTTCCTTGTCAGGAAGCCAGCCTGCCTAGATTCACAGAAGCTGTCTCTCCACAACTCTGTTACTGTGGGTAGGTTTTGGATGTTCACAAAATACTGACTTCATGTGCTAGAGTCAATATTTGTTTCACAGTTCAAAGTCTAATTTACAGTATTATATACACTATCCCTGGTTTTCAAACTTTTTGTACTGGTGACCCCTTTCACATAGCAAGCCTCTGAGTGAACCCCCTTATAAATTAAAAAAAAAAAGGGGGGGGTAATTTAATTTAATGGGGGTTAGGGCTGTCAGCCCTATGGAGCTGACAGCTCATGATCCCCATGTAACCATCTTGCAACCCCTTGAGGAGTCACAACCCCCAGTTTGAGAACCCCCGATAAAAGGCTCTGTTTTCTAAGGTAGTTAGGAGGTCAGAACATCTTATTTATTTATGCTAATAATATATCCAGCAATGTGAACGGATGAGATTGTACAGATTCTAAGCTCTTGGAAGGATGCCAAGGTTCTCAAGACAAAATTCTGTTCTGGATTGAAATCCACTGATCTAATTAGGTATGGGACAACATGGGCAGGTGACCTGGCAGAATTACCATTAAAAATAGATTAGTACCAACAAGGATTCTTAAATTCAAGATTCTTCCCTCTGATACTCAGTGGGAGTTGTGTATGTGTGTGCATTTTAGGTATAATCTGTCCCAATGTTATTGAAATGAATGACAATGCTTTAATCCACATTTCAAAGACAATTATCCTGTGGGGAAAGCATGCATGACTGTGAATTTAGAGGAAGCCCACTTCTGATCAAAAAGCTTTTCCATTTTAGTCCAATGAATATCTTTAATAATGAATGAAATAATATATTAATTGTGAACTCAGGCAAATATATGTTCAGCTCAGGCAACACAGTTATATAGTTTCATGTTTATAAAGTAATCCCTCTGTTGTGATTGGAGGCAAAGCCTGAATGGGGTCTGGGTTATACTTGATTTATTATTATTAATTATTTTATTACAGTAGCACCTAGAGGACCCATCTAAGAGCATGATCCATTGTGGTAGGCACTGTATAAGCACACAATAAGAAGCAGACACAAAGAGCTTATTTATAGACTCAAAGACTTTAAAGTCAGAAGGGACCATTGTGATAATCTAATCTGACCTTTTACATGCCATAGAACCTTACCTACCCACTCCTGTAACAGGCCAATAACCTCTGGTTGAGTTTCTGAAGTTCTCAAATCATGATTTAAAGCCTTAAAGTTACAGAGGATCCACCACTTACCCTAATGCAAACCAGCAATTGACCCATGCCCCACGCTGCAGTGGAAGGCAAAAAAAAAAAAAACCCAGGGTCTCTACCAATCTGACCTGGGGGAAAAAATCCTTCCTGATCGCAAATATGGCCATTAGTTAGACCCTGAGCATGTCAGCGAGACCTGCCAGCCAGATACCTGGGAAAGAATTCACTGTGTACCTCAGAGTCCTCCCCATCTTGTGTCCCTTCTTCAGCCATTGGACATATTTGCTGCTAGCAGTTGCAGATCAGTTACCTGCCATAGTAGGCAGTCTCATCTTACCATCCACTCTATAAACTTATCAAGCTCAGTCTTGAAACCAGTTAATGTTTTTACCCACACTGCTCCCCTTGGAAGGCTGTTCCAGAACTTCACTCCTCTGATGCTTAGAAACCTTTGTCTAATTTCAAGCCTAAACTTGTTGACGACCAGTTTATACCCATTTGCTCATGTACCAACATTAGTCCTTAACTTGAATAACTCCTTTCCCTCCCTAATGTTTCTCTCTCTGTATTTATAGACCGCAATCATACCTCCCCTCATCCGTCGTTTTGTTAGGCTGAAAAAGCCAAGCTCCTTAAGTCTCCTCTCAGATGGTAAGTTCTCCATTCATCTGATCATCCTAGTAGCCCTGCTCTGCACCTGTTCCAGTTTGAATTAATCTTTCTTAAACATGGGAGACCAGAATAGCACACACTATTCCAAATGAGGTCTCACCAGTGCCTTCTATAACAGTAATAATATTTCCCTATCTCTACTGGAGATGCCTCTCCTGATGCAATCCCAGGATACATTAGCTCTTTTCAGATCTGCATCACATTGGCTGCTTATATTCATCCTGTGATTGACTAATACACCCAGGTCTTTCTCCTCCTCTGTCACTTCTGACTGATATGTCCTCAGCTTATAGCAATCATTCTTGTGGTTAGTCCTTAAGTACATAATCTTACAATTTGCACTGTTAAATTTCTTTCCAGTTCTATTACTCCAGTTTTCAAAGTCATCCAACTCTTCTTGTATGATATCACAGTCCTCCTCTATATTGACAATACTTCCCAACTTTGTGTCATGCATAAATTTTATTAGCACACTCCCACTTTTTGTGTCAAGATTATTAATGAAAATGTTAAACAAGACTGGTCCCAAGACCGATCCCTGAGAAACTCCACTAGTAACCTCCCTCCAGCTTGACTCCCCAGTCACATAGACCTGCCTCTTCCTGGTGTTGGTGCAATTCTATGGCCTTCATCCTGTTAGTTCTGGCTGCAAGTTCTTTTGTCTTTTGTTCTCACTTGCAGTCTTCTGCTAGTCATCCTCTGTCCTCCTGGGGCTCTTAACTCAGGCTATTTCCACCGACTCTTCCCCTCTTCTTGTAGGACTAGCTACTCATCTCTTCTTCCATGCCATCCCACCTTCTGTTACTGCCTGCCTCTCCCTCTTCATTTGCCAACTCAGCAAACCTGTTCTTCAGCTCTATTTCTCCACTGGTCTTTTCATCTGCCTTGTTCTCATAGTCACATGCTTCCACTGACTACTTTCCTCACCCAGCAGTCTACTCTCAGAATTCTCCAGTCCAGATTGCTTCTGCAGGTCTTGAGTTGTCCCTTCAGTCTCCTCTCTTCTTCCATCCATTATCCCCTTTGAAACTCAATCATAGTTTCTACCTTCATCTCCAAACCTTGGATCTTCTCTTCGATCAGATCTATCAGGCAGCATATCATACAAATGGTACCCTCTCCAGGATAATGTACCTCCTGAAACTACCACATCCAATCATTTTCATTGTCTCTTCCATTCCTTGAATCACTATCCCTGCTCTACCATAGCCTTCTCTCCTAAGCACCTGTCTAGGAAAAAACCAACACATATATGCACACACAAAAACTGAACACCACACAGTTCCTCCCCCCAAATTCTCCTTACACACTCAGGCTCTGTTTGCTGGTTCCTGTGCCATTGACTGGCTGCTTGGCTGTCTTTATAGGCCTGCTGATTAGGGAAGCCCTTCCCCCTAATCAGGGAAGTCCCGTCCCCTAATCAGGGCTTGTCTGTGAATAACACACTACCCACACCAACCTAGGCAAACTGAAAACAAACATAAAAAACCTGCAAGCAGATACACTCTCAAGAACTCACTCACTGCCTCTAAGGAACAGGGGTTTGCCTCCCTTCTCCTCCAACAGATCTCCACTCAAACTCCCCTGTTTTCAGCTCCGTTTGCTGGCTCCTGTACGCTGTTCCTTAGGATTCAAATAGACAAGACAGACAAAGGGCAGGCAGTAAACCAGAGGTATGGAGAGACAAAGTCAGTTGCTGAAGATCAGACAGCAGAACTGCTTCCCTGCCAACAGTTCAAGTGGTTAAAATGGGATGCAGCTGGTCACTGCCAATCCCTGTGGAACCAATGCTGCTGCAGCCACTGGCCCTAGTCCCTGACGCACCAAGTCCATGCCATGCTCAGCCCCTACTTTCCAGCTTGGCCTACCCAGTGCAGTGTCACTTCCCAACCCTGAGCTCCCCTGCAGCCACTGAGTATTCCTCAGAGGTCTGAACATGCCAAGGAACAGCTGAAACTGCTGCCTTCCCTAGCTTTGCCTCAGCCCATGGTAAGCACCGTGTGTAATGTGCATATGGCTGTGGGTGCCACTGAATGCGGGTTGTGTCCAACTTCAACTGTGACAAAGGGGTTGGAAGTCAAAGTGAGACAGTCCTGCAAAACCCAGGACTGTTGGGAGGTATGGAACTGAGAATAGAATCCAGGTTTCCAACACTCACATTAGTGTCCTACCCACTAGATCATACTTGTCTTTATATCTCATCCAGAGGGACACTTGCATATGTATCCAATTGGCCAAGAGCACCAAAAAGAATGAAAGGAAACAGAGCATTTGGAAATAAACTACTCAGATATCAAGGGACTACAACCTGATCTGAGCTGTTTATAGGATTTGGAGGCAATATGGATCCCCGTGTAAAAGAAACCTTATAAACTTTGCTTCAGTGACTAATCTTGTTATTGTTCTGTCTTCCTCAACTCCAATGTATAAAAACTGATTTAGTAAACGGAGACACTTTAATTTGTCATTACTGTTTGTGAACTTAAGGTATCCATCCTTGATGCATGTCACAGTTCATGTCTTTGTAAAGTGGTGTTTAATATACAGAGCTGCCAGGAATGAGCTCAGGAATGGTTTGACTATCAGCACCTGAGAGTTTTATCAAGATAATCAGCAGATAAGGGGCTAGTGTGCAGCTCATGCTAGTGCCCCTGCTCTGTGAGAACCAATCAGTACACTATCCTGCTCCCATCTTTGGCTTTAACGGAATCAAGATTTGGCCCCAAATGTGGGTTGACTTATTTACTCCTAGGTGCAACCAAAACCAGATATTTCATGGGTCCAGAATATGGATTATGAGGCCAAAACAAAGAGCCACTCACCACCTGTAGAATTCTACCAGTTGGAGTTAAAATCACTCCTGTGGTTAGCCCACTGGAGACTTCGAGTTACGCCAAAGAGAAATCTCACCCTTATAAAAGGAAATGCCCCATTTATCCTGGGTTAGTTTCACATTCTTTGCATTGATGGTGACAAGTCAGTTCAGTCAATTTTAAATAAAGAGACTCTAATGAAATGAAGACGATTACTGGTAACTAATGCCTAGCCTAGCTCAGTTTTCAGTTTGAAATTTCCTGGTTCTGGTTGGATGCTATTTCTGCTCCACCAATACATGCCATAGTGAATATTCTGCTCACTGATATTCAAGATGAATTCAAACCGGAACAGGTGCAGAGAAGACCGACTAGGATGATCAAGGAAATGGAGGGCCTATCTTGTGAGAGGAGACCGGAAGAGCTTGATTTATTTAACCTAGCAAAATGAAGGCTGAGAGGGGATACAACAGCTTTCTATGAATACATTGGGGGAAACACAAGGGAGGGTGAAGAGCTATTTAAGTTAAAGGATAATATTGGCACAATAACAACGGGATATAAATTGGCCATGAACAAATTCAGGCTGTCAATTAGGAGAAAGTTTCTAACCATCACAGTGATGAGATTCTGGAACAGCCCCCCTATAGGAGTTGTGGGGGCAAACCACTTAATTAGCTCTGAGAGAGAGCTGGACAAATTTATAAGGGTGATTGTATGTTGGCATTGCTTGTGATAGTTGAGTGGTGGGGCTCAGGATCCCAAGGGGTCCCTAGCAGTTTATGTTTTATGTTCCTAAATGCTCATGCTTCAGGGCTTCAGCCAGCCACCTGCATGGGTCAGGAAGGGCTTTACTCCAGCTGTTGCTCCCTCCATGTATTCTGTTTTTTTTTTTGTTTTTTTCCTTTGAAGAATCAAGATGGCCATGGCTAGAGATGGGAGACTGGACAGGTTGGACCAGTGCTCTGAGGTGGCACCAAGCATTCTCTCTCTCAGGTGCTTGGTTGGCTGGTTCTTGCTCACATTCCCAAGGGCTAACTGATCACCATAAGTTGGGTCGGGAAGGTCTTTCCCCCAGGTCAGTGACCTTGGGAGGTTTTCACCTTCCTCTGCAGCAAAGTTGGTGTGGGTCACTTGCCAGAATTATCTGGGTATATCTCACTTAATCATTTCTCTGCCATTGTGGGAGCCTCAGGCACTGGTGCATCTCAGACCCTTCTAGTCTCTGCCTGGGGCACATAATAGAGTAGTCTGCTGTGGGCTGTAATATTTTGGTCTAATTTTGGCTGGTGAGTTCAGTGTGTGGGTGCTGGGTGGTGTTGGTGGCCTGTGATATACAGGAGGTCAGATGAGATGAGCTGGTGGTCCCTTCTGGCCTTAAACTCTATGACTCTATATTCAGATCAGCCATGGTATACACATAGGCCAAGATTTTCAAAAATAGAAGCCTAAAGTTGGGCTCCTGACTCCAAATAAAAGGCCCAATCCAAAGCTCATTGAAGTCAACGGGAGTCTTTCCATTGACTTCAATCTGCTTTGGATCAGGCCCAATGTGACTTGATTTTCAAAAGTGCTGAGCACTCAGCTGCATCTATTCAGGTGTCCTCACACCCATATATTTGTGATCTTACCTGCCAAATTCCCACTTCTTCTACATCATTGATCCTAGCTCAACACTATATGTGGAAGCTAGTAAGATCCCTTGTTATCAGTGGATGCACAGGTATAGAGTGAGAATTATGGAACATCTGGGTTCTGCCTCTAGCCTGATCGGTGAGCTTGGCGAATTGCTTCACCTCTCTTTGCCTCAGTTTCCCCATCTGTAAAATGGGAATAATGATAAGGCCCTCCTTTGTAAAGTGCTTTGAGATCTACTGATGAAAAGTGCTCAATAAGAGCTAATTACTATTATTATATTGAATGCCTCAGCCTCAGGCCATACTGCATTATGCTGCGCTGTCATTCTGCAGGCAAAAGAGGTAAAAAGTTAAAACAAAACCTAGGGAGGATCCCATAATTCTGTGCACATTTCCATGTCAGGAAAAAAAAAGAACCCCCATGACTCCTTTAAACACCTTATATATCCCTTTGTTATATGAACTACTTCCATTAAATGAGTGTATAAATGAAACCAGTATTGAAAGTGGGAAGACATTGTAACAGAGCACTGTAGAAAACTGCTTTATACCTTCATGTATAAATTGGGTGTGGAGCTAATTCCCTATAGTTTATAATGTTGAAGTGTCAGAGGAAAGCAAAGTGGTAAATAACTTAAATTACTAACCATTGTTTAGGGTACCTGAATTTGAAGGAGAGGAGAAGAGATGTTTGTAAATACACTCATTAAGATGGTCATTATCTTATTCAGACATAAAAGGTGAGAGAGTACACTGCTGGGTTCTTTTTTTCCTGAGTAATGCCCTGATCCAGGAAAACACTCAACCATGTGCTTAAGTCTATTCCTATACATGACAGCACTTACAAGCATGCTTTAAATTATACATGTGCTTAAATCCCATGACTTCAGTGGAGCTACACATATATATAAAGTTAAACAATTGGCTTATGTGTTGTCCTTAATAGGGATGCTTTCCTGAATCAGGGCTCAAAATGTTGTCTCTCTTGAGACAAGGAGCTGCAGTAAATCAAATTACAGATGATTTAAGTGACTGTCTTCTCAAAATCTGCTCATAGAAGTGCAGTATTTCCTAAACTGACTGTGCCCTGGTTTAATTCCCTCTTTCTCTAGGAGTCACCAGAATAGCTCATGAGGTACCAAGAATACAGGACCAGTGATAGTGAGGAAAGCTGAATGACTCCAAATCTACTTCCCATGCAAACATGGTTCTGCTTCTGCAGTAAAATGATGGTGACCAGTTCTTAGACACCTATCTCTTCCTCCCTCTTTGTTATGAAAGCCCTGAGTGTAGCTGGCCACTGGAGCAGCTCCCGATAAGCTATCCTGGCTTCAACCTGTTAACTCAAGCTTCTTTTCTCTATTCCCACTGGCTCCATTTCCTCCATGAGCACCACCAATAGATTCTCCATGGGTGGTCTGTGGCTTTATGGTGAGTTGTATGGGAGAAAGGGGAGAGTAATGGGTTTGAGAAACAAAAATAAAAAAGGTAAGAGGACAACAGAAGGAAAAATACACAGAAAGGAGAAAAACAGGACAAACTGGGGCAAAAAGAGCAGATAAGGACAGCATAGAGAACGGGAGGGGGAAAATGGGCAAATAAAAGTGAGTGATGGCAACAAGGCATGAGTGGTCTGGGACCAGGCCAAAGTGTCAATTCTATCTCATATCTAATCTATTTTCTTACACAGCCCTCCACACCCCAAGTATTTGTGCACCTGCCAGGGATTAAAAAGCAGAAATAACAATTCTCTCGGGGCTCTGACAAAAATGACCAAGAATCACCAACATAGGGGCTTGTTAGATTTCTGAAATGAAGTACAATGTGTGGAAAGGCTGCCTGAGTTTCAACAGGGTTCACATGTGCACACTGAAGGACACTTTTCTTAAACCCTACCCTAACCTGCAAGAGAAAAGATTATTGCATCATGTCAGTAGCGAGGTGCATTGACAGGAAAAGCTCTGTGTAGGCTGTGCACAATGTATGCTTGGCACTCCAGCCAGTGCTGGAAGTATTTGCATGAGCATCAAGCAGCTAAGAAAATTATGAAAGTTCCTTGGCCTCTGAGGAATATTTTGTACAGAAATAATATGCCATAAAGTTTCCTTGGCTCTAGGATGATTTCTCGATTGCTATCTATATATTTTATTTGGACATAAGCTTTCGTGGGTAAAAAACCTCACTTCTTCAGATGCATGGAGTGAAAGTTACAGATGCCGGCATTATATAATGACACATGAAGAGAAGGGAGTACCTCACAAGTGGAGAACCAGTGTTGACAGGGCCAATTTGATCAGGGTGGATGTAGTCCATTCCCAATAATAGATGAGGAGGTGTCAATTCCAGGAGAGGCAAAGCTGCTTTTGTAATGAGGCAGCCACTCCCAGTCCCTATTCAAGCCCAAATTAATGGTATTAAATTTGCAAATGAATTTTAGTTCAGCTGTTTCTCTTTGAAGTCTGTTTCTGTAGTTTTTTTGTTCAAGAATAGTTACCTTTAAATCTGTTATAGAATGTCCAGGGAGATTGAAGTGTTCACCTACTGGCTTTTGTATGTTACCATTCTTGATGTCCGATTTGTGTCCATTTATTCTTTTACGTAGGGACTGTCTGGTTTGGCTAATATTCATGGCAGAGGGGCATTGCTGGCACATGATGGCATATATCCAGGGCCGGCTCTGGCTTTTTTGCCACCCCAGGCAAAAAAGCCTCCGGCCGCCCCCCCCCCAGCGCGGCAGGGGAGGGCGGCCGGAGCCCTGAGGGAAGGGCGGCGAGCCCGCCTGGGGCTCCACTGTCCCCGGCGGCCAGAGTGCCGGGGGGAGGGCGGCGAGCCCGCCCGGGGCTCCGCTGTCCTCGGCGGCCAGAGCGCCAGGGGGAGGGCAGCGAGCCTGCCCGGGGCTCCGCTGTCCCCGGCGGCCAGAGCGCCGGGGGGAAGGCGGCGAGCCCGCCGCGGCTCCGCTCTCCCCGGCGGCCAGAGCCGGAGCACCGCACCGCCCCCCTCCATGTGCCGCCTCAAGCACAAGCTTGGTGGGCTGGTGCCTGGAGCCGGCCCTGCATATATCACATTAGTTGATGTGCAGGTGAATGATCCCCTGATGGTGTGGCTGTGTGGTTGGGTCCTCTAATGGTGTCGCTAGAGTAGCTTTGCCTCTCCTGGAATTGACACCACCCTGATCAAATTGGCCCTGTCAACATTGGTTCTCCACTTGTGAGGTAATCCCTTCTCTTCATGTGTCATTATATAATGCCAGCATCTGTAACATTCACTCCATGCATCTGAAGAAGTGAGGTTTTTTACCCACAAAAACTTATGCCCAAATAAATCTGCTAGTCTTTAAGGTGCCACCGGACTCCTTGTTATTTTTGTGGATACAGACTAACACAGCTACCCCTTGATATATATTTTAGACTCTTTATTATGTCAGATTTGTTTTTCTTGCTGCCAACCTTTCTGGATCAACCTGGGACATAAAATCTTTCTGGCTAGTGCATTGTCACCGGTGATAGAAATTTTGTGCATTACATTCTGTCCTCATTAACATCTGTGCCATCACATTATCTTCAAAGAGATCACACAGGCTCACTGAGAGCAGAATTTGGCCCTACATTTTGACATTAACGAATGATTCTGTCAATGATGTATGAGACAGAAGCTAGTACAATACATTCTTCCATCGTTGGGTTGGCTAAAAATTAGTAAAAGCTCATTATAGGGCCTGATCCAAAGACCATTGAACTCAAAGGAAAGATTCACACTGGCTTCATTGGCTTTGGATATTGCCTTGTAGTCACTAAAGTCAGCTGATCTGAATGAATACACACAGGGACCTGACCTGATGGGTAAGGAGGTGCTGTTTTTACAAAATAACTTTCCTGACAATGGCTGCACTTTCAGATCATGGGAGTCAGCCAGATTGAGTAGGTTTTGCAGCATCGAGCCCACTATCACTAGAGTGGGAAAGGGGAAAATTGTGCACATGCAATACTTTATTATGTTCCTTTTGCCTTAGAGGGTTGACAGTTACACATGATAGTAGAGCTCAGTCTTGCCATTTTACAAATATTTAACAAATTAAGGAGTTTTGGAAGAGAAGCCAAATTAAATATTTTTGTAACTTATAACGGCTCATGCTTGGTAACAAAGTTTCTGAAAAATAGCATGTCAAGGGGGTCCATGACCATGCAATATTTCCATGCACAAACATTTCTGGTTATGTCACTTCCAATATTAAACCTATACCTGGAAGCAGTTCAAACTGGAAGTCTTACATGGATCAGGTTTCAGAGTGGTAGCCGTGTTAGTCTGTATCAGCAAAAACAATGAGAAGTACTTGTAGTACCTTAGGCCTGTTCTATTCTAGGAGGGCGGGGTCAATGTAAGATACGCAACTTCAGCTACGGGAATAGCGTAGCTGAAGTTGACGTATCTTATTTCGACTTACCTCCTGTCCTCACGGCGCGGGATCGATGGATGCGGCTCCCTCGTCGACTCTGCTACCGCCGCTCGCCCTGGTGGAGTTCTGGAGTCGACGGGAGTGCGTTTGGGGATCGATATATTGCGTCTAGACGAGACGCAATATATTGATCCCTGATAGATCAATCACTACCCGCCGATCCAGTGGGTAGTCTGGACGTACCATTAGTCTCTAAGGTGCCATAAGTACTTCTCATTGTTTTTACATGGATCAGTAGCTATACAGCATTTCTAGAACATTATTAGCATATGCACTTCTGTTATACTTGATGATTCATAGATTCCAAGGCCAGAAAGGAACAATCTGATTTGGTCTGACCTCTCACTTAACACAGGCCATAGAATAGGTGATTCTCTAAAGATCTGCAAGATTAGTTCACATCTCCAGAAATGTGGATTCCTATAGGGGAGCTGCAAAGGCAAAACAAACAGGGCCCCTGCAAGCTCACTGGCAGTTCCCCTTTAGTTACTCACATCCATCACTGTTTGCAGGATTGGGGCTTGTGTTTTGGAGTTCTTGTTTCTTTACATTGAACTAAGAAGGCCTGGTAGGTCTGTGTATGTGTTTTGATTTTTCTGTTTGTGTTTTACCTTATAAATATTTAGAATGTCAAATCTTGTCTGTTCTGTTTTTGCTGGAGGTTTCCTTGGAGGACTAGAGAACTAGAGTGGAACCTTTCTTTGTCCTTGATTGAAGAGGAAAAGGTTCTGAAATGTTCACACAGAAAGCTTTTCTCCCAGGTGTTTGTCAGCGCCCGTTGTGTCCGTGTTTTGACATACAGAAAAAAGTCTGGATTTAACAGAGGAATGTTTGTCATTTGGTTTTATGTAACGTTAAAAGTTAATATGAACTTCAAATGTTATTCATTAACTGGAGTTAATATAATTACCTAATTAGGTTGGTGTTACTCTTTGGTCCTCTAAAAATGACAAACTTTTCTTTTCAACATATCAGTTTTTCCTCAATCATAGCAATGCAGCATTTACCCACATTGCATATGGACTCGGGCAGATCCCATGGCAATGGAACAATGATAACAGACACCAAGTGAAGAGCTGCCCCACTGTCTGTCCATAGTGATTAGACATGGGCAAACAATGCAAGAAATTACTGGTGTAAATTATAGTTCTTGGGAAAGGATGCAGAAAATGAAAGTCTCAAGAATACAGTACTTGTGCAAATATGTATTAAAGCAAAAATTTGAAGCAGAAGTGACTTATCAAGTCCTCCTCCTGCTTGTAAAATAATCATAATAATCAGTGGAGGAGAAGTATATAGTCAGATGCCAAATTGGACAGTGACAAAGAGTAACAGCTTCGCTGCTGTCTAACTTGCAACGTATACAGAGCAACCAATATGTCCAGTACTGATCCATGAATCAGGTACATCACCATTGCAACTGGCTGAAAAATACATCATAGAGCTTAATCCGATGCTTTCTGAAGTCAATGGAACTTTCCCATTTACTTCAGTTGGCACTGGACTGAACCCATAATGATATTTTTTAAATGAGGTAATCTTTATGATTCTTTTTTGCAGTGGTACAGTAGGTGCTGAGGACTCTGTATCTGCACATAGTCATTGTTAGGTTGTGTTTGGTAACATTTTTTCTATGAACATGCGTGTGCACACGCGCACGCACACACACACACACAGAGTAAAATCTCTCTCTTTCATCCTACACCAAACACTGACTACCCTACCTGATGCTTGAAGTACCTTTCCCAGACCTGAAGAAGAGCTCTGTGTGGCTAGAAAGCTTGTCTCTCTGACCGACAGAAGTTCATCCAATACAAGATATTATCCACCTGGCCTCTCTAATATCCTGGGATCAACATGGCTACAACTACACTGCATGTCAAAAAAAGCTTTCCGTAGCCAGCCTGAGCAATAGCTTCCTTTGATCCATTTGTAACTAGATCTCAGCATCTCAGCTACATATAAATATTTTGTTTCTTCCCCAAGGCTTAGGCTGAGGTTGGGTACATTCCAAAGCAGTTCAGGCACAACCATGAAGATTTCTTAACCGGGAAAGCCTTTTTAGAAAAATGGTGGTGTTTTCCAGCTCCCTTAAATGAAAGGTCTGGCAGTCAGTGCATGTCTAATTGCTAGGGACTAGTAGGAATTACAGAAATTTTAAGATGGACTCTAATTAGCAGACGAGAAGGCAAAAGAAGGAGGAGGCTGAATAGAGATTGTTTACAAAATCAGATCAGCAGAATCTATATTACTCAGGTACTAGTTCATGTACAGTATTTCCTTTTAGAACAGCACACAAAGAATGCAAAGGTACAAGACTTTCCAGGGGAGAATCACACTTAGAGATGAAAATGAAAACCAGGAAACAAAGTCATATTGTGCTTAACAAACTTTATATCCCTGACTCTTTTGACAGGAAAGGGACAAGCTTACACAACTTTCTTCTATTTCTGTGTGATCACAACACATGCTTGAGAACACTCACAGCAAACAGCCCCAAACTAGGGGAGAGCTAAACCAAAAAAACCACTGAACTGAACTGAAGCTAGAACTCCTGTACTAACTCCTGCTGAATTGAATCTTTATGGTTACCGATCTTGCACAGGCTGAATACTGAGTTACTGAAAAGTGAGTTAATAAGTGAAATATCCCAATATTAACTTGGTCCCCTCCCAGGAAATGGGCTCTCCCAGTTCCCTCACATGATTAACCAGGCACTTTCACTTTTCCATATATAGGAGCAACTCACAGAGTGACAGCCAAAGTAGGTAGAGGTACAGACCTCAGACAGATGCCTGATCAGTACACACACACACACACACACACACACACACACACTGACAACACTTACTTCACATGCTCAATTCAAGTTTTTGTGGAAAGTAGTAATTGACAGAAGTGTTAGCCCTGCTGATAAAGAAGTTTAGTCCTTCCACTCAGAAAGGGAAAGGCACTAAAGACAGAGCTCTTGAACTACTATTTTGATCAACCCATCAGGAAAAGTGTCAAAATCATGAATGGACCAGTGGATGGCTTATGTGACCACACTGTAAATGATGAAGGTGCTTTCATGTTCACATCAGAGTCTGTGGGAGAAGGGCATCCAGGTAAGTAACTGGCTGCAGGGGTACAGACAAGTCAGAATATTTTCAATTAAATTCTGTTTAAGAAAGTCTGGTGAAGAATCCAGTCAATATCAGTATTATCATACGGGGCGGTGGTGATGGTGGAGTATTTTTCCACTGGATGCTTATCCATTTAGACTTAAAAATGCTGGTGGTTATGATGCTGCTGCAGGATATGGTGAGTTGCCACTCTAATTCATATCTGTGAACTGGCTGTGTGTTCCTTCCATGTGGCAATTTGCTCTTGTTTCTGCTTGTTTATTTTGCATCTTTCTTTCAGCGGATTACATTTGAGATCATACTGCATCTCTGATAGCCTCAAGTTTCACACACGTTGAGTTCCACAACCTTGAAGTTTTGTGAAACTCTCCTGCATACAAGTTCTGCCATAAAACTGCCAGTCACAATGACAGGAATATCTCTGAGCAGGCTATTTCAAAACTGTTAAAAATGAAAGGCCCCATCAGCTATGCATGGCAGCCTCCCGATTCCCCTCCCCCATGATCTGTTTTTTGTTAAAACATATGGGATTGCTTAAGCAGGCAGTGGACAATTATATGCTAAATTTTATGTATTATCAGCAGATTTTAATTTAATTTAATTTGAAAACAAATGATCATCTGCCATAAACATGCAGTTTGTTTCCTACAAATAATGCTAGAGGACAATGACCTATTTGATGTCCTTTAAAGTGTATTTTAGAAAACCATTTTGCATCCTCTAACTTTTGCCATGACAATGCCTTCCAGGTCTATGCACTTACTTGGATTATATAAGGGTGAATAATGAAATTGGACAGGGGGTGGGGTGCGGATGACCTATCTGATAAGAAGAAAAGGATCAGTGGCAAAACCAAAACTGCTTTTACGCTTCTCCAATTTTTGCTTACCTCCATAATATTAACTGGCTACTACAGGTCAAATCCTCGGCTGATGCAAACAGGTGTATCTCTGTTGACTTCAATGGAGCTATGCCAGTTTACAGTGTTTGGTGATCTTTCCCAATTGTCAGTGGCTGATGTAACAAGACCAAGAAACAAAGACACACAACTGAAGGGTAGGTTCCACCATAGTGTTTGCTCAGCAACTATAGAGCACATGCAATTAATAGCACCAAGAGTCTTATGTCATTCTAAAGAAGGCTTTTTAATTTAAAGCAACACTCTCAAGGATGATGGGTCCAAAATGTCTCTTAATTATTTTTTAATTCCCTCAGTCAGTGATGGTGAGCCGCCAAGCATTTGGAGATTTGGTTCGGATAAATACCCGAAAGTGCTTCACTTAGCTTCTTTCCCTTTCACCTTTTATTCTGTCTCCTATTCTTTGTCCTGATCCATCTTTAAGCTTAACTGACCCTCAAATTCCTTTCCTCATCTCCAAAAGTCCCTCTCTCAGCTTCCAAGGGCTTCACTGATGTCCTCCTCCCTCTTGCAGTTCCCAGCATCACTTTAATCCCCCAGTTCCCTTTCTGATCACCAGGAGGACTAACTGCACCACTGGTGATTTTTCATTGAGTATTCAGGCTTGTCTCTCTCCCCACTGAACTCTCTGGCTATTTAAAGCTCCCACATTTCATGGCTTCCTGGGTAACTGGAACTTCCTCAGGTCTTAGGAAAACTTAGGGATTTATAAGATTTGTGGACAGCATCTCCCCCAGCAGCGATTGCCAGATCTCCAAAGGTTTCAACTTGCATTTCTGTGAAGAAAGAGGCTTGTTGTAGATTTAAAAAAGAGAGAGCAGGAAGGTGCAATATGCCAGGGCTTTCTGAATTCCGCCATATACAAATATTTGGGTTTATTTGGTTCAAGTCAATGTTTGAGCTAACGTATGGGCCAGTGTTTGTTCTTTCCAAACCAACAGACCCATCCTCATATATAACAGTGTGAAAAACAATCATTCCTCCCAAACAAGAGTCAACAGGTTCCAGATTGGGGCAGCCAAGGGTGGCACCAAGACACCCTTTCAGCTCCCTGATCCTGGAGCTCTATCATACTCCAGCTGTCAATGGCCTCTTGGGGCTGTTCTGGCTGCTGGAGGTCAGCAGGATGCAGTTGCATCCTAGTCAAAACCCTCTTTTCCCCAGTTATGCTACTACACAGGCCCACGGGGAGGTGATGTAGGAGCTGCAACATTAGCCTTAGGTTACCCAAGAATTTCTCTGTGTCAGCTGGCCATTTAAGCTAGGCTTAAGTCTGTTTTCTGCAGATTTCACTGTGCAGCCAAACTGACTTGACGCAGACGCGTGAGTGGAGCAAAGCAGACTTAACAGGGCTAAGGATCTGCTCTAAGGTCTGTAGAGGGGTGTCCGATGGGAGAACACTATCAAATATATCAGACTAAATTCTTAAATTCTACCTTTTGCAAGTGTGTTCTTTTTACATTTGTTAATTGCTCAACCCACTGAACCTGTATTAAAATACAGGTTTCTCCCCAGTTTTCAAAGAACACTGAATTTGTTACACTACAGTAATATCCACTGCAATAGACGCATGACATAGTCTTTTACAAGAATATGAATTTGCTCCAGGATCTCAAGTTTGCTGAGTGTTAATGTTAAAAAAATAAGCTTCCTTGAATGCATTCATTCTAGCTAGGTGTCTGTATAGAACTGACGAAAGTAATGTATATGATAAAATTCCCAGGCACTGTTAGGAAATATCAAATACTGCCAAGTTGGAGTTGTGCAAACAGCAAGTGAGAGCACTTCGTAACAGAAGTCAGAGGCAGTCCGGGGAGCACTTATACATTATAAAGCACTGAAACAGATGAGCATTTGTTACCTGTAAATACATTTAATTTTGTGATTAGGGAAGAAGAGGAATTAGTTACACAATTTTAATTAAAGATGAGCCAAACCAAATGCCCAGCTCTGAATGCCCACAGCCTCTCAAGACGTTTGGATCCGGATCCAGATTTGAACAAACCAGCCAAAGCTAATTTTTATTTGAAACATTAAATTAAAACTAAATAGTAAAACTGTGAAAAATCTACCGTTTGAGCCACTGGGGTTGATGCCAGTGTTTACTTTGGTTTACACTTGCATAGATTTACATTCCTGATTCTTCTGTCACTTACACTGATGGAACTCTATTGTCTAAAGTGGAGTTACTCCTGAATTTTGCTTTGAGTTTCCAGTGAGAACAAGCCCAATAAGTCAAAGTATTGTAGAAATCTAAATCAGTTCTGTAAATATATAAGGTGAAACTCGGCATTCAGCTGCAAAATTGTCTGAAACCACAAATTTCTCTAGGTGGCAGCTCAAAACCATAAATCATCTTAGGTTTTCTCAAAACTAGGTCCAGGTCTGAGGCAGAGGCTGAAATACTGCCCATATAGAAGCTAACAGTAGTTTTCAACGGGGTTGGGATTTCATCCTGAGTTTTGAGTTTGTAACTAAAACTGACACCAGTTGACTCTTGCATAGTTTCTGGTTTAATTGTGAACATTTCTCTGTGATCCCTTTTAAATTTGTAATTAGCCCCTCCAGTCAATGGGAATGTCTAAAATGCCCATTGTTTCTCTTGGTGCCTCTTGGAATATAAAGATTCTGTAGCACAAAGAAACATTTCTTCTGGAAAAAGAGATGCTTAAGAATATCAGTGTGTTCTCTGCTGTGACTGATGGGAAATATTTCAGTGCTTCATAAAAGTGCTCCCAGTTTTTGATGTAAAATCTAGAATGGATTATTTGGGGGAAGTTACTATGTCAGTTGTACCAAAGTCCCCATCAGGGAGGACAGAGGAATCTTCTTTGGACATTGCACTCAATGAACTGGCTTTAGTTGAAGCTGTGTATGTATAGATCACACCATCTTTCCACACGTTTAAATAGATATACTATTAGAATTTACCACTTACAGAATCATACTATGTACTATCTCCACAATGTTCTCTATACCCTGGGCTCTTTACAGAAATTGGAGTAATCAGAAAAAGCAAAAGGCTGGCACTGTCTACATGTGGTAATGTCACATGCACAATATTAATAAATCCAGCAGCCTAGGTTTGCTGTTGGTGGATCCTCTAGTTGAAGGGGTGGGATTGTAACAGAGTTATAGCCCTTTTTACAGTGTTAATAGATATTTTAAATTATCATGATGATATTAATATAATAATGAATATGACAGAGTCCTCATGTTACAGATAAGATAACATTTGATGGAAAACTTTTAGAACATTCTCTTTAGACACAGAGAGCACTAAAATGTTCACATTTCTCTTCCTCTGCTGGATACTGTGGAAACATTTGATTGAAAAGGTATTTCATTTGTGACTGGTGATTATACCTCTCCTATCTGGACATTAGAATAATTTCCACAAAATTGTGCTTGATAACACTCAAAGAAGTAAAGCTCCTGGACAAGATCTTTAGTTGGTGTGAACTGGACGGTTTTCCCATATAAATGTCCCTCTTAACAAGAGAGGGAGGGGAAATACAGGGAATACATTATTTATTTATTTAGATGTAATGATCTCCTGTAGCATGCTCTATGCATCACATGTATTAAAAAAAACAGATTCAGCACAAACTGTTGAGATCTGACAATAATTAATGAACTGCCGTTACACAATACTGCCAAGTAAACATTATATAATAACTCTCTGTCTCCCACCTCAGCAGCTTAACCTCTTCACAAACATCTCAGAATAAAGGTGGGCTATGCAAAAGTGGTATTTTGTTCGTAGAAGGTTAACAAACCTGGGGTCTTGTAGACTAAAGAGGAGAGTGAATTCCAAATTCCAATTCAAGCACCTCCACTAATCACAACTGCATATGGGAAGCAAGATGTTTTCTCAGGTCACCAGGTCCCAAGCCGTTTAAGATATGCTCTACTTTGAATTGTACAGGAGAATTGACTGGCAAGAAACCCTCTGGCCAAGAAAGGGAAGCCATGCTGCATCTCTTTGATGATGGTGCATTATGCTTTGGAAGGCATTGTTCTCCCTGAGTCACAGTGCCTACCAGGTCCCAAACCTTTGGCACTTAAAACTAAACCCTCCTCTTCACCCAAAATGGCTGATGTAACTTTAAGCAGAATTGCCTCCAAAGAGAATGTCTTTCAGAGTTTTCCATGAAGTTTCAGGAAGTCTTTTAAGATAAAATAATAATAAAAAAAAGTTTCCACTAAAAATGTCCTAAGGTTTTCAACCATATTAAAACAACACCAACCAACCAACCAACCAAAACCTTAATATTGCAAAGTAAAATGTTACAAAAAGTCAGAAAATGCAAATTCTTACAGCAGGCTTAAATTATTCACCGTGCACCTCCTGTATATTTGATGGCATTTAACAACATATACAATAATATTACTAAGCAATACATTTAACAAAAGAGAACAGATATGCAAAGTATTGCATATGTTCAGTGTGGCTGAATTAATGTTTATGTAAGTATCCTCACTTTTACACTTTTGACTTTTTTTCATTTAAACAGTGCAGCCTTAATGTTGCATTGTCATAGTCTTTTAACTTAACAATCCTGTGTATTTTGTAAAATATAAACAATAGAACAGGAGGAAACATGGGGTGGGGGTGGAAACACTTTCTACTGCCACCTTTATGAGTATAGGGCTGATGGAAAGTTGGGGTTTTGACAAAATGAAAATGTTGTGGAAAATGCTTTCCCCAACTTAAAAAAAAAAATTTTGTCAGAAAACTGCATTTTTTGGGCTGAAAACTGATTTTTTCAGATTTTGGCAGATTTTAGATGAAAATTTCAAGTTTTTGTTGAAATTCTTCAGTTTTTGGTTGTTGAAAATCAAAAACATCTAATTTTTTTAAATGAAAAGTCAAACTCTTGTCTGGACCCGTCCCATTTTCCGATCAGTTCAAATTGGGAGTCTGGTAAGTACTACATGGTTTCCTTGGAATGGCACACACCTTGAAGTGTGAAAATGATATATATGCACCTTAAGTAGAATGCAGAAAAGCTGAATATTGTCTCTCAATGTGCTTCAGACCTTATCCAAAGTCCATTAAAGTACATAAATGGAAGTCTTTCCATAGATATAGTAGTATGAAATCCGTACCCATTGGATCATAGAATATTGTAAGAAGCCATATTAGCTGACCTTGTAGGAGTATCATATGTAATAAATGATAAAGTAAACATGCAGTATTCCAAACTATATGGTCTGAGAAATCTGTGATTAATAAGCTATCCTGGGCATGTGTATCTCTTATGTCATGAACTCTGTACATAAATATGTATTTAATGATAAATATAAAATATGCAGCTGGGTTATTCATTATATCCAATCTACTCATATGGAATAAAGTATGGAGATAATCATAATATTTGAAGCATAGTTGTAGTCAGAAAGGGTAATCTTTACAAACAACATTGAGAGTTTTAATATTAGTTTTCCATATTAGATTTGTTTACAGATCAAATGAGATTTCCAGCTACCTGCATTGTAAACTCTATCTGCAGGGCCGGCTCCAGGCACCAGACGAGAAAGCACGTGCCTGGGGCGGCACATTGTAAGGGGCGGCATTCCGGCCAATCTTGGGGCTGCACATTCCGGCCGCCCTGCCTTGGTTCTTTTTTTTTTTTTTTTGCTTTGGCAGCCCGGTCCTCAGCTCCAGAGCCCCCCGTCTGGCTCCCCGCGCTCCGCCAGTCCCAGCCCAGCTCTGCAGGGGCATGGACCCTGGCCCAGGGGGGCAGGAACTAGCGATCCCCGCCGCTCACCGTGCCGCTGGGCTCCCCGGGACATGTCACTCCATGCTGCCTGCATTGGCCTCCGCCTCCCGCGCTGCTCTGAGCCCGACCCAGCCAAGCTGCCTTTAAAGGAGCGGCTGAGCCAGTACCTCCTGCAGCCCCCAGGGGCTCCGCCTGCCTGGCTGGGAGAGACATCCCAAGGCCAGAGGGGGGAGCCCCTCTCGCCCGGCTGCGAGGCTCCACCCTTCACCTCCCTGCGAGCCACCTTGACCGCCCTCCACGCGCTCCCTGCGGCTGCTGTTTTTTGTTGTTGTTTGTTTTTTGCTTCGGCAGTCTGGCCGCCCTTTTTTTTTGCTTGGGCAGCAAAAAAGCTAGAGCCGGCCCTGTCTATCTGGCAATGGAAAACCAAGCTGGGTTCTCTGCAGCCTTTTGCATCATAACAAACATCCAGCATTTCACAATTAGCTGGCAGTTTTGATGATGAGGCATGAGACATAATAGTGTCCACCTTGCCCTACCCTAGTTATATTGGCTCTGCAGCACTGCTGATGGCAGTAAAATCTAATTTGTTTCAATGAAACAATCATGCGATAATTACTTGTTCTGTTCATTCCCTCTGAAGCACCTGACATTACTGTCGGAAGACAGAATTCTGGGCTAGATGGACCATTGGTTTGACCCAGTGTGGCTGTTCTTATGTTCTTAAAGAAGTAGATGAGCTACAAAAACACATAGGAGAGGAAAGGGAGATATTTTTTGAAGAACCTGTTTTTCTACAACAGGAAGTAAGAAAGTGCCATATTTATTTGGCTACTCACTTGGTTACAAACATATTTTAACAAGAGGTAAGGAATTTTTCAATAACTCATTTTTTCATTAAAAAAATGTAAGTTTTTGTTGAAACCCAAGCTGTTCACAAAACAAGGTCAGTTTGAACAAATCTCATGACTTAAAAAAATATTGAGCGGAGAAAAAGTTTTGAAATTGTCAAAATGTCCCATTTCAACTTTTTCAAAACAAAAAGTTTCTGTTTCCAGGCTAAATGACTTTTTGTTTAGAAACTTTAGTAAATGCAGAGTAAAAAAAGTAGATGAAAAGGTCACAATTAGAATGTTAGGTTTTGAAAAGATCAAATGAAATGTTTCAATTGACCCAAACCATTTATTTTTTTGTTTTGGATTTTTACTTCATGAAATTTTTTACGATTTGGGCTTTTTGTCCTGATTAACAACATGACATTTTTTCGATATCTTGAAAATAATTCATGGAACAGTAAAATTGTTTCCTGGCCTGCTTTAATTTTAATATTTGCCTATTTGAAATTCATTTTGGGTGAGGAGATGCACTGGCTACCTCTATCGCTCATAGAAGAGTTTTTCTGTGAGTCAGTTAAGCTTGTGAATCCAAAGACTCTTGTGGGCTGATTTTCAGATGTCTTGAGCACTAACATTCCCATTACCTTTGCTGATGTGGGGTTCAATTGTGGGGGCTTAGCATTTCTGAAAATTAAGGCATTTATTTTGACAAACTGATGTCTGTATGACAAATGTATGTCCAAGTATCTGGAGAAGACTTCACTTTATATATATATATACGCACACCCACACAGTGTACCACTAATTTGCAGACATCAGCCTTTTCATTAAAATACTAACTAAAGAAGATAAGTTAATAGTGGGGTATTTTAAGACAATTCTGTCATCAACTCTCTTAGACACTTCCTTTCCCTCTGTAGCCATGGAAAGTTGTTTCTCTACACAATTAGCACATCTGCTAAAGGAACTCCATCTACATGGTGATTGGGTTTCTGGATGAGAATTCCCAAACATAGTTCTCTTTGGACAATCTGAGATGTTCTTTCACTCTGATAGGATGTGGTTTTATTTATTTATTTGGTCTAGTAAACCTATGAGACCAGTGAAGGGAATCACTAACAGTGCAATTCTACCTTCAAATCACTGTCCTGTTGCCCATATTCTCAAATTAGGGAAAAGGACTGTACGTTGTGTGTGGTCCTGCTGACTCCCTATTTATCTGTTAGAAAAGTTTGTGATATTTTTATTAACTTTGTGGAGGATAATGCATTCCCAGAGATGGGTAAAGCAGTAATAACATAATAATGATGTGACATATCCTGTCATATTTAGCAGCTAATAAAAAGACTTGGACAGCTGAGATCAGAAACTTAAATGGCAGAATCCAGTATATGCAAATCCTGCTAAACAGAATCACTGCTAAAATCAGGAATGTCGAATTTTAAATGAGAGACCAAAACTAATAGGCAGCTGAATCTCCTGAAATGTAGTGCATGATCCCGCTGCAATTGCATCAAATAACTGAACTTATTAATAAACCGGTTGTTAGGAAAAATAAAATCCTATTGAGTAAGATGAGGCAAACTACCATTTTCTGGCTGGGGGAAACTGGCTGTTCCAGAGGCTGCCCTTTCTATTGTGGATACATCTTTTATTAATATGCTTTATTTATTTGGAGATCTACGGATGTTTATAATTTCTTTAAAGATTTTTTAACGTCTCTTTCTTAGGCTTTAACTGCTGTATTACCTAGAAATGTATTATACTCTCTGTAGGACTGGAGCAGGTCATCTTAAAAGCTGAAAATTGTCTTGTTGGAAAGACTGTCCCCATCATTTTTCACCCTTAATTCACAGGCAAAACTGGCAGGTAAAGTTGCATTCAGTGCTAATTTACATCACCAATACCATACGGCATCTGATGCTGAACAGGTTGAAGCACCATCACTGTGTATCTTCTTTGCCCGGACAATGTGTCATAGGGTTTTTAAAATCTATATAAGCTTAGAAACTACAGTAATGGGGCCATATAAGTATGCTAGCTAGCTAGCTAGACAGATAGGTGATAAGCCAAAAACAGCTCCACAAACTATTTTCTTCTTCATTGTGATGTCAACAGTCCATAATTTCTGTAGAGAACACAGTTTTTAGACACATTGATCTGTTCTCTTTCAGATAAGATCTGTGATCAGATCAGTGATGCTGTGCTAGATGCCCATCTTCAACAAGATCCAGATGCCAAGGTTGCTTGTGGTAAGGACACACATTTTCTTCTTGCACTTAGACTAGATGGAAAAGTGCTTGTAATTTTCCCTTTGTAATGTGTAAATGTAGGAGGTTGATGGCAACATGTGCCTGTTCATTTTTTATTCTAATTATTGTGTTCAAAAATATATGTACAGTAACTCCTCACTTAAAGTTGTCCCGCTTAACGTTGTTTTGTTGTTACATTGCTGATCAATTAGAGAACATCCTCGTTTAAAGTTGAGCAATGCTCCCTTATAAAGTTGTTTGGCAGCCGCCTGCTTTGTCCACTGCTTGCAGAAAGAGCAGCCCATTGGAGCTAGCTGGTGGGGGCTTGGAATCAGGGTGGACCGGCAGCCCCCCAATCAGCTCCCTGCTCCCTTAAGTTTCCTGTGTGGCAGCCACCCAGCAGGCTATCAATTGCTGGCAGTTCTGCTGTCCCTCCCCGCACTGCCATGTTCTGGTCCTGTCCTTTGCCTTGGAGCTGCTCCTGGGAGCCTCCTGCTAGCTGTGCAGGGGCGGGGGTGGGGGAAGAAGGGGACTAATGTTAGGGTGTCCCCCTCCCCCCTGCTCCTGCCCCTCGCTTACCCCATTTCCATAGAGCAGGGTGGGGACACGACAGGGCTCAGGACGGAGGGAGCGTGCTGGCAGCAGGGGCTGTCTGAACTTGCTGATCTACTTAAAAAGGCAATGTACTTAGAGTGGTGTCAGTGTACTTAAAGGGGAAATGTGCATCACTCTCTCACACACATAGGGTGTGTGTCTCTGTATCTCTCTGCCATGCTGTCTCCTCTCCCTTCATTTGTGCTGCCTTGTAGAGTGTGAGGCTACATTAACAACAATGTGTTAACCCTTGAGGGCTCAGCTGTTCCAGTTCATCATTTAGCAGTAAGGCATTCCCTGGGAAATATCCCACCCTCTTCCATCCTATGACTTCACCAACTCAACCAAGCTTCACAATCATCATTGCTGTGTACAGTATTACATAAGAACATAAGAATGGCCGTACCGCATCAGACCAAAGGTCCATCTAGCCCAGTATCCTGTCTACCGACAGTGGCCAATGCCAGGTGCCCCAGAGGGAGTGAACCTAACAGGCAGTGATCAAGTGATCTCTCTCCTGCCATCCATCTCCATCCTCTAACAAACAGAGGCTAGGGACACCATTCCTTACCCATCCTGGCTAATAGCCATTAATGAATTAACCACCATGAATTTATCCAGTTTTCTTTTAAACGCTGTTATAGTCCTAGCCTTCACAACCTCCTCAGGTAAGGAGTTCCACAAGTTGACTGTGCGCTGTGTGAAGAAGAACTTCCTTTTATTTGTTTTAAACCTGCTGCCTATTAATTTCATTTGGTGACCCCTTGTTCTTGTATTATGGGAATAAGTAAATAACTTTTCCTTATCCACTTTCTCCACATCACTCATGGTTTTATATACCTCTAGCATATCCGCCCTTAGTCTCCTCTTTTCCAAGCTGAAGAGTCCTAGCCTCTTTAATCTCTCCTCGTATGGGACCTGTTCCAAACCCCTAATCATTTTAGTTGCCCTTTTCTGAACCTTTTCTAGTGCCTGTATATCTTTTTGGAGATGAGGAGACCACATCTGTATGCAGTATTCGAGATGTGAGCGTACCATTGATTTATATAAGGGCAATAATGTATTCTCCGTCTTATTTTCTATCCCCTTTTTAATGATTCCTAACATCCTGTTTGCTTTTTTGACCGCCCCTGCACACTGCGTGGACATCTTCAGAGAACTATCCACGATGACTCCAAGATCTTTTTCCTGACTCATTGTAGCTAAATTAGCCCCCATCATATTGTATGTATAGTTGGGGCTAATTTTTTCCAATGTGCATTACTTTACATTTATCCACATTAAATTTCATTTGCCATTTTGTTGCCCAATCCCTTAGTTTTGTGAGATCTTTTTGAAGTTCTTCACAGTCTGCTTTGGTCTTAACTATCTTGAGCAGTTTAGTATCATCTGCAAACTTTGCCACCTCACTGTTTACCCCTTTCTCCAGATCATTTATGAATAAGTTGAATAGGATTGGTCCTAGGACTGACCCTTGGGGAACACCACTAGTTACCCCTCTCCATTCTGAGAATTTACCATTAATTCCTACCCTTTGTAGGAATTTTAACCAGTTCTCAATCCATGAAAGGACCTTCCCTTTTATCCCATGACAGCTTAATTTATGTAAGAGCCTTTGGTGAGGGACCTTGTCAAAGGCTTTCTGGAAATCTAAGTACACTATGTCCACTGGATCCCCCTTGTCCACATGTTTGTTGACCCCTTCAAAGAACTCTAATAGATTAGTAAGACACGATTTCCCTTTACAGAAACCATGTTGACTATTGCTCAACAGTTTATGTTTTTCTATGTGTCTGACAATTTTATTTTTAACTATTGTTTCGACTAATTTGTCCGGTACCGACGTTAGACTTACTAGTCTGTAATTGCCGGGATCACCTCTAGAGCCCTTTTTAAATATTGGTGTTACATTATCCAGTCATTGGCTACAGAAGCCGATTTAAAGGACAGATTACAAACCTTAGTTAATAGTTCTGCAACTTCACATTTGAGTTCTTTCAGAACTCTTGGGTGAATGCATCTGGTCCCGGTGACTTGTTAATGTTAAGTTTATCAATTAATTCCAAAACCTCCCCTAGTGACACTTCAATCTGTGACAGTTCCTCAGATTTGTCACCTACAAAAGCCAGCTCAGGTTTGGGAATCTCCCTAACATCCTCAGCCGTGAAGACTGAAGCAAAGAATCCATTTAGTTTCTCCGCAATGACTTTATCGTCTTTAAGCGCTCTTTTTGTATCTTGATCATCAAGAGGCCCCACTGGTTATTTAGCAGGCTTCCTGCTTCTGATGTACTTAAGAAACATTTTGTTATTACCTTTGGAGTTTTTGGCTAGCCGTTCTTCAAACTCCTCTTTGGCTTTTCTTATTACATTCTTGTACTTAATTTGGCAGCGTTTATGCTCTTTTCTATTTGCCTCACTAGGATTTGACTTCCACTTTTTAAAGGAAGTCTTTTTATCTCTCACTGCTTCTTTTACATGATTGTTAAGCCATGGTGGCTCTTTTTTAGTTCTTTTAGTGTGTTTCTTAATTTGGGGTATACATTGTTTGTTTAAAACTTATACTGTGTGTTTGTTTGTGTGTGTGTGTGTATGTGTGTGTGTGTATATATATATAGTCTTTTTGTCTGGTGAAAAAAATTTCCCTGGAACCTAACCCCACATTTACATTAATTCTTATGGGGAAATTGGATTCGCTTAACTTCGTTTAGCTTAAAGTCACATTTTTCAGGAACATAACTACAACGTTAAGCGAGGAGTTACTATACAGCAAAACGAAAAAGATCTGAACAAACAATTATACAGTGTCACTACATTGTTTCTCAAAGAAATTTTGAAAGTACATTGTGTTCGAGGACTGTAGCAAGAGCCTAAAATAACCAAACCAATGGTAGAGATAACTTTGTAAATGTAATTAGTATTCCAGAGGAAAAGAGATTTAATTCCACTACCGTCGATCGTCCAAAGAACCCGTGACCATTTGTAGCAAAGTACACTTATTTGGCTTTATAGATACTTTAAATTTTTCATTGCTAACTCTAAGTGTTTTCCTGACAGCTCATCATAAAGAAAAATGTTTTAACCGGTTTTGGTTATGTCTGCCATTTGTTGTTATTAAGATGTTGAAACTGCTGAAATTTGACCCTCAGTGAGCAAGTCAGCAAAATGTCTCCAAATTCTCAGATTTGTAAATGGCCAATGCCATCATTTTCAAGATGGAAATGACCCATTTTCCCCTCAACCTTTACACCTGAGGTTGATATTTGGCATTTGGCCTGTGTTCAACGTAAGTCCCACTTAAGATCTCAAAACAGAGTTTAATTGGGGCTCGTGCAAACTTGGCCTTGTGCATTCATGAAAAAACAGCCACCAGTTTTTGTCTCTCTGGCCCAGTTCCTCAACCATGGTGCTTAACTCCTGTTGGAAATAATAGGAGACAGGGTCTTTGAAGATCTGGAGGCAAGGTTGCAAACCAGTGGGCCATTAGTGTGGATTGTTGGGCCCAAACTTACTCCATAAGCAGAGTAGAAGGATGTTTTTCTGGTTAAGGCACTGGAATGATGCTCTGGAATCTCAGTTCAGTTCCTACATTGCCCCAAACTTCCTGTATGACCTTGAGCAAGTCATCAAATCACCTCAAGGAGTGTAATGAGGATAAATGGATTCATATGTGTGAGGAACTAATACTATGGAGATGGGAGTGATAACTACCTATATTATTTGTATTCAGTAGGGGCTGTTCAGAATTCACCATTGCCAGAAGTGGAGTTATTTGCAAAGCATGTTGAGTTATCCAGCCCTCCCTTATCCCTTTTCCTTCTTTCTGTCTTTCTGCTCTCTGTAGAGACAGTGTGTAAAACAGGGATGGTGCTGCTCTGTGGGGAGATCACATCCCTCGCCGTTGTTGACTATCAGCGAGTAGTTCGAGACACAATTAAGCAAATCGGCTACGATGATTCAGCTAAAGGTTGGTGCAAAAAATTCCAGGAATCCTGTTTCTTGCCAACATGGTGTGCTGGTCAGTGAGTAGCTGCAGAACAGGTCTGTCTCCACTTGCATATTTGTGCTTCTGCAAGCTCTTGGCTAGGAGCTGCTCAAACATTGTCATGAGAGAAACATTCTGACTCCATCACATACCGAGGAGAAACTATTCACTGTATGGTTAAAGCACACACACACACAGCAGGAAAAGGCAGCTAGGATATTTTTTTGAACTGGAGCATGTTTCATAGATTCATAGATTCTAGGACTGGAAGGGACCTCGAGAGGTCATCGAGTCCAGTCCCCTGCCCTCATGGCAGGACCAAATACTGTTGGCTGTGTAGTGGGGCAGTCACCCTGCTCTGGCCCTGAAAGAGTTAAAAGCCAACCCTTGGAGAGGGCTGGGGCTGAGAGCCAATAAGAATAGGCTGATGGGGAAGGCAGCCACAGCTGGGGCCACACCCAATTAGGCCACAGCTGGCCCTATAAAAGGGCTGTGAGTCAGGAGCTGAGTCTATCTCTCTCCAGCCTTAGAGGAAGAAGGACCTGGCTGCCTGGGAGCTCAGGAAACAGAGCAGGACTGGGGAAAGGTAAGAGGAGCTCCAGCCTGGTAAATCCCCAAGCTGCGGGCCTTGCTAAAAGGCTAAAACAGGTACTGCAGAGGCTGCAGCCTGGGCTTAGGCAGAGGCAGCTGGTCTGACCCCCTTGCCAATGATGAGTGGCTTTTACAGACTGCAGTTTGCCCCAGTGAGAGGGGGCTAGATGACGACTGGCAGTAGCCACTGAGGGTGAGAGGGCTGGGGGTTGGAGAGACCCAGAGCATGGTGGGGTACTGCTGGGGCAGAACCCTGAGGTAAAGGGCACTGGAGTCTGGGAGGGACACGGGGGCCTAAGGCTGGTGAGCCACTGGCCAACAGAGGGTGCTCTGAGCTGGACAAGAGCTAATTCCTGAGATGACCAGCAGGAGGTGCTGCACTGGTGAGTCTCACTTCACTACAGGCAAAGTAGCTGATAATTTGTGCTATAGAATTTACTTCTCAGTTTAACTCCTTGCAACTTGCATGTTGTTCAAATGGCCAACCAGACTAATGTAAATTGGTCAGATGGAATGGAAATAGAAGACTTTGTGAATTTGTATTATTTATTATGATTATTTAATGATTATTATGTATTACTGTAGAACCTAGGGACTGCAATCATAGCTTAGGCTCCCCCTTGTGCTAGGCACTGTACAAACACAGAACAAAAAGACAGTCCCTACCCTGAGGTGCTTACAATCAAAGTAAATTTCATAGCACGGTGGAGTGTATTAATGATGCAAAAAAGTGTTTTATATCCGAGATACATTTCAACATACATTTATACAGATTGCAAACTGGATCATATTTTTTACATATTGCAAATGTTTTACAGTTGCCATGAAGATTAAGTATGTTTGTTTTACAAAAGTTTTTTTTTTTTAAAGCGGTATTTCCTGATTGATATAATCTTGTTGGTACAAGACTTCTGAAGAGAGAATGGTGCGAGAATGCTGTAAAAGCACATCTGCTAGTTGGCACCAAAGGCAGAATATTATCTAACATAATACTGCCAGATCCAGTAGTGTAGAAATCTCCTCTTTTTACCTCCTTACCACCAAAGCAGTGTGGGCCCTGTAGTGAACCCAGTCAAAAACCCTGCCCTACAGAAACTATAGGAGAAAAGCTAAAAGGGGCAGAATTGCATACAACTTTTTCCCTTAGGGAATTCTTTCCCATCACAGCCTACTTAAAGGAAAGAGGGCATGGAGTGTTCTTCAAGTGGATACTTGTCTGGATGTGTATATTTGATGTATAGGTGTTTGATCCTAGACTTGGTAAGCAGCTGTCAGTAGCTGGAATTTTGGGAGAGGCGAGCATAAAGAAAAGCTGATTATCTTCTACCACAACTGGGGAAGAAAATGAGAAATTCTGCAAGGACCATAGCAGCTGTGGTCATACATTTTCTCTCTTGTCATTTCCTATTTTTCATGTTGTTTGGGACTTTCCTGAGCATTGCTTTAGACCAGAGGTTCCCAAAGTGGGCGATACCGCCCCCTGGGGGGCACTGGAACGATCCGGGGGGCAGTAGTAGCCTCGGGTGCAATTGGGGGGGCGTTGAATAAAAATAAGGGGGGGGTGGAAGCATAAAGAAAGAAGAGAATAAAAGAAAATTTTGAAAAACCGTTCGTACATGTTTCATCTGTTGTGCAACATAGAGTTAAAGTTGAAGTGATTACTTTATTTTCCAAATAAATTCACAAATTATAACCGATCAGGTGTCAAGTCCACCAACAGCTCTTAACAAGCAAGTGTTGGCAGGCGAGCGTGTCGCGCATTGTCGGGAAGTCCAGCATGCATCGGCAGGAATATGTACGTGTAAAGACTTGTTTACAATACGATACTATAAATAGGCGACATGTATGAAATCTAATTTAGATTGTTTCTGAATTGTGTAAAAAGCAGTTAACAATAGTGCAGTAAGTATTTAAAAATTTGTATTCATATTCGATACCTTCGATCTTTACGGATTATGGATCACATACAAAGCAAATTGTATTATTGTTGTTTCAGTAAAACAGCAATTTACACGTGAATATTTTTATACATTTTCTTACATATCTACCGTATGTTTCTGTGTCTCTAGTGCTTACTAATAATAAAATCGTAGCAGGCTTGTGTCGGTACAGTACTATTTGAAGTGTACAGTCAATATATTTGTCATATTTTTTATTACAATATTAACGAAAACAGGGGAATGAAATCGTAAAAAAACTGTTAACTATTAACATTTATTTAATAACTTCTTCTGTACAAACGAAATTTAGGATGAGGAGAATTCAGCCAGTTTCCAAATTTATCAACAGTAGAAAAACATGATGAAGACTTGCTCACCTATTGTCAACACTTGGAGGCTCTCCATTCTGACTTCAATCAACGATTTGAAGATATTCTTAAAATGAACATACCTGATTGGGTTTTGGACCCTTTTTCAAGTACAAACACAGAAGAATCTCCAAAATTACAAGAAGAACTGATAGAAGTAACAACAAATGAGGAATTTAAATTTAAATTCAAAGACGGCTACCAACAGTTCTGGCTGCAAAAGCAGATACCTACACTTTATCCTGGATTATGGGCTATAGTACAAAAGTTTTTAATTGCATTTCCTTCATCATGTTTAGTGGAACGTGGGTTCAGTGCGGTCACAAATCTGTTAACTAAAAAAAGAAACCGACTGCAAATAGCTAATCGCGGTGATTTAAGAATCCTGCTGACAAAAATAGAGCAGAACATTAATAAATTGATAGCAGCGCACCAGGTTCATCCTTCTCATTAGGATTATTTTTAATGTTATTCGTAATTTTTATTTTAATATTATCCTTCGTTATCTTAATTTTCTGTGTGTAATGCGAACGTTACTATGGTTGATTTTAATAAATAATTTTATAATTTCAAGCTTCAAGGTGTCATATTTACAACAACATCTTTCTTTACTATATTGTAGGACGTAGGTAGAAATATAGATACATAAAAGAACACAAATTTGTCACTGCATCTTTCTGTTTGTTCACTTAAAGAAGGTATCAGAGGGGTAGCCGTGTTCGTCTGAATCTGTAAAAAGCAACAGAGGGTCCTGTGGCACCTTTGAGACTATGCTCCCAGTACTTCTGTTAGTCTCAAAGGTGCCACAGGACCCTCTGTTGCTTTTTAAAGAAGGTAGATTTCCAGGGGGGCGCGGAGTAATTTTTTTTTGAAAGGGGGGCGGTAGGCCAAATAAGTTTGGGAACCTCTGCTTTAGACTAAATGCTTGTGGCCAAGCATTAAGAGAGATGAGACCTTGCTGTGAGGTTGAACGGAGAAGAACACATTAGAATTGTTGCATTGACAAAAATGTAAAAGCAAAGAGCAGGCAGATTCTGAGTTTTGAAGGCACTGTTGTCCAGGATTGGAATTTCTGGCATATGGTTTCATGTAGCTGTGCTTCGCTGTGAAAGGAAGTTAATTTATCCCTGTGTCTTCTTCTAAACAGGCTTCGACTACAAGACTTGCAATGTTCTGGTGGCACTGGAACAACAGTCGCCTGATATTGCCCAAGGTGTTCATCTGTACAGGAATGAAGAGGATGTTGGTGCTGGTGACCAGGTAATCAAAAGTCATCCCTGTTTACAAAAACAATAGTAAAATAAAACATACTCTACAATCATCCTATCAGCTCATTAGGGCAGCTCGCTAGTACACTCCCAGCTCTGTTTACTCCCAGTGCTAGGAGAGATAGGATCACTGTATCACCTTAAAATGAAAACATTTTCTTCTGAAAAGGTCAGGGTTAGAAAGTGAGGGTTTACCCATCCCATTGTCATATTTTCTAAATCAAAACCAGCAGGGCCGGCTCTAAGTTTTTTGCCACCCCAGGCAAAAAAAAAGAGCACCACCCCGCCGTAACACCCCCCCCCAGCGCTGCACTGCCGAACCCCCCGCCCCCCGAGTGCTGCGCTGCCAACCTCCCCCCCCCCCCAGCGCCGCGCCGGGCTGCCAAAACCCCCGCCCCTCCCCGAGCACTGCGCTGGGTCGGGTTGGGCCAGGCCGCTGAAACCCCCAACCCCCCCTTGAGGACCACCCCGTCCCACCGCACCCAAACCCTGAGCGCCGGGCCACGCCGCATCGCCGAAACCCTCGCTTCTCCAGCGTTGCGCCGCCGAAGCCCCCGCCCCACCCGCGCCGCTGAAACGAAAACAAACAAACAAAAAACCTCGAGCACCGCCCCACCAAACCAAAAAAAACCCCAAAAAACCCCGAGCGCCCCCGCCACCCCAAGATTGGCCGCCCCTTCCAAGGTGCCACCCCAAGCACGTGCTTGGTTGGCTGGTGCCTGGAGCTGGCCCTGAAAACCAGCATGGTCACAGTTCATGAGTTTGCCCAATCTCATCCTTTGCTAACACAGAATAAAATGCATATTTGTGTGAATACATTGATGGAGCTCCCATGGGACACACAGGGCAAAATTAATCACTGGTGTAACTTCTTTGACTTCAGTGGAGTTACACCAAGGACAGTTTTTGTCCACACAGGAGACCATGCAGCAGATCCTCTGCTAATCTAAATTGTCATAGCTTCGTTGAAGTCAAGGACTGTTGAAGCTAAGGATCTGGGCCCTAAAGCTTAGCAAAGTTAGCTTTTTTCAAGTATGCTTCCTAGTTCTGTCTTAGTAGGGTTAGATTAATCAGCTATTTCCTTTTGCAGCAGGACTTGCCCAGTAAGATTAAGTAAATAAATAATAAACAAAATCATATAAGATCCTGCCATGTTTACATAACATTGGAGCTTTGACGTTGTAAAGGGGTGTTCTGTCAAGTACAAGCAGGATGGCAGTGTTTTTTAAAATGAAGGCAATTCTGCCTGAACATTTGTAACTCACTTGGGCAGGGATCGGTTTTAGTATAATTGGCGTTCCGCATAATTAAGACTGTCCAAGTCCTATTTCAGTGAGCTGAATAGCAAATGGAGATGATTACAGTTTCTCCCCAAGAACATAAAAATCCTGCAACTCCAACTGAAGCCAATATGAATGCGTGTTTAACATTTACAGTAGTTCTCATTAGCAGTAATATCTAGTTTTTGGTAATGTTGTTGAGAATTGTAATAGAACCATCATAGAGCCTTGGAACCAAAGTAATATTACCCCCAAATCCTCCTGAGGACTAAATTAATAGGCATTTCTATCAGCAGATGGCCCAAATAGAAATGCATCTATGCATCTTACATGGCTTTGATTACTGCAGGAGTGGAACACCTTACAAATTTGTAAGGTATTTATCCTTGCAGCACCCTTGTGAGGTAGGGCAGTGCTATTGTCCCCATGTAACAGGTGCGGAACTGAGGCACTGAGAGACAAAATGACTAGTACCAGGTCTCCCAAGTCCTAAGCACTTGGCCTTGCTTCCTCTCTGCAGTATTTAAATAATTCCATTTATGAGCTGCCATTCCACTGAACTGCCTGACAGGAAACGGTAACACCAAGGAAATATCCTTGCTAACTCCCAGCATTGGCCTGGTCATGCATAGTGTGACAACATTCACTAATGAAAGTTTCAGACAGGGTTGTCACCTCTGATATACAAAAAACTGGGACATCTGGAATGATCCTGAGCCCATGAATCAGGCAGCTGGCAGTGTATACTGAGCACGGTTATGGATTTCTGAGGACCGCTACCACAAAAAAGGAGTGATCTTGGGAAAACACAGACAAGCGTCAGCCCTAACCCCAAGCCCTATTTCTAACCCTATCCAGGCCACCTTACTCATTGTGAAGTTCTGCCTAAGAGAAGCAAGGCTTGGGTTCAAAATATGCCTGGACACTTTTGCATTTAGATAAATCACTCATATTATCTGGGTATAGTCCTTGCCAATAGGGTGGGTTGAAAATTTTCCATCCAAGCTGTTCAATAAAACACAAATTGCCACAGAAAAGTTTGAGGTTCTGTCAGACTTTTCAGCCAAACATTGAAAATGTTTTAATAAAAACTGAAAACTATTGGGGCAGGGACTGTCTCTGATTATGTGTTTAGGGCGTGCCTAGCACAGTGGAGGCCTGATCTCAATTGAGGCCTCTAAGGCTATGTCTACACTGCCAATTTTTTTTTTTTTGCCAAAAGTTATACCACTTTTATTAAAGCACTTTAATTAAACCACTGTTGCCTGTCCACACTGCTCCTTGTGTTGATGAAGTGCATCCACACTAGCAGCTCTTGCAACGACCGAGAGCAGTGCACTGTGGGTAGCTATCCCACTGTGCAACTGGCTGCAGGGTGGTTTGGGAAGGGTTTGCAATGCCTCATAGGGCAGGTACGGCATCACATGATGCAGGTTTCTCCATCCCATCATTCCATGGGCATCCTACTAGATTGCCAGCCACTTTCCAGCTGAAGTGTAGGGGGGAGAGTGTGAGACGGGGCACGTGTGTGTATGGGGTGAGGGGAAGAGACAGACAGTGTGTGTTGGGGGGAGAGTGAGTGTGTCGGCATGCTGTCTCCTAAATTCAGCCAGCCAGCTGAAAGCAACCTGTCCTGGGGAAGGGGGAAACCCTGACATCAGCCCCCACCTCCATCCCTGGCTCTGCACAGAGTGTCTGTCTGTCTGTGTCTCTCTGTCTCTGTTTCTCTCTCTCTAACACACATACATCCACCCCTGCCTGCCTCTGTGTTCTTAGTGTGGGAGACAGCAGGAGCATTCCAGCCACATTAAAGATTGCTCTGTTTCTCAGAGCAGCACAGCATGCAGGCTGTCAGAATGGAGCTTTGAAACGGGAGGGGCACAGTCACTGGAGGCATTGTTGGGCATCTCTGGAGGCCATTTACAGCGATAAAAGCAAGCAAGGTGTTTACACTGGCACTTTGGCGATAAAATATTTGCGCAAAAAGCCTTATCACTTGTCACGGTGGTTTTATTACAGCACTGCAACTGAGGAGTTTCGTCACAAAAAGTGGCTTTGCAGTATGTACACCTCTGCTGCTTCATCACCAAAAGTTGCCTTTTGGCAAAAAAAAATTGGCAGTGTAGACCATCTGATGCTACTGTAACACCAATAATAAAAAGTAATTGTAGGGCACTGTTTGCCTCAGGTGAGATTTTTGTGGTCTCTAGGCACTTCTGTAATGCTCATATTAATAATTTAACAGGATTGAAAGCCTTGCTTGCCCCAGTGATTTAAAATCTATCCCTCCTCTCCCATTACAGGGGTTGATGTTTGGCTATGCAACAGATGAGACAGAAGAATGTATGCCTCTCACTATTGTCCTCGCTCACAAATTGAACAGCAAGTTAGCAGAGCTGAGACACAGTGGTGATCTCCCTTGGCTTAGACCCGACTCTAAGACACAGGTAAATATTGCTTTCACTCAGCGTGTCCCTCTGCTAAATACAGGAGCTATGGAAAGAATCCTTTCAAGTCCTGATCGCTTGCAGGCTATTAACTATCTGTCTGGTTCGGTAAAGCCACTGTTTTACCCAGAAAATCCTGGATTTCTTTTTCCAATATTTAATTACTACTATTTGTTCAGTTCAGAATGTCGTTTTAAATGGATAATCCAGGATTTCCACATTATAACATACAGTCTGACTTCAGCTTCCTACTGATCAGTTAGGAATTAAATAATGCTGAGCAGAGGAACTGCTTTATATGCAATCTCCTGAGTGTCGCAAAAACTGTTAGTATGCACCTGGATGTTTGACACATGACACTGCATAGCACTGAAGAAATATTTAACTCTTGAGTACCAGGAGCTGGGTGTTCCCTGCTGCCTGAAAACGTGTTAGGAAATCTAAAGGGCAAATCTGATTCATCAGTGCCTACAAATTAAGGCTGTAGTTTTCACTGAAGGATTTAAATTTCAATGGGATTTGAGAGTCTAATTGATTTAGGCTCCTTTGAAAATCCCAGTCTTAGTATGTATTGCTAAGGGTGTCACTGGAGAGTGTATGGTGCATAGAAGTAAAATATTTGCTTTGTACATGAGCCTTCTGAATTTGGGTCACCAATGTATTTAGCAAACGTGAAAACCATACACTTCATTCCTCACACCCATTAAACAGTTATCTCCTCATACTTTGTTGCCGCAGGCACCTTCCTGTGCATCTGCTATTGTACTGCCTGGTGTGGTGTATCTATACAATACGGTAATGTATCATACAGCTGTTTCTTTTACCCCCTCGTTCATATTCAGGTCACTGTTCAGTATACCCAGAAAAATGGAGCCGTCATCCCAGTCCGTGTTCACACCATTGTGATATCTGTGCAGCATGATGAAACCATCTCGCTGGAGTACATGCGCAAAACCCTGAGAGACTGTGTGATTAAACCTGTCGTTCCTGCCAAATACTTGGATGAGAAAACAATTTACCACCTTCAGCCCAGTGGGCGTTTTGTCATTGGGGGGCCACAGGTGTGTGTTTAGTTATTCTTTTGATCCTTCTGCCAATTTTCCTTTTCCCATCATAGTGTGCTACAGATTAACTTGTGTCCTCAGCCTGTATTTCTAACAAAAGGGCACAGACTAAACACCTGTTCAGAGACCAGTCCTGCACCATTGGAGCCAATAGGAGTATCACCACTAATTTCCATGGGAGCCAGACCAAGGCCTTAATGCACTGGATTCTAAAGAAACCTCTGAAGGCATGGTTATGTCATATAGATATTAGCAAGTTGGGTCAAGTCCTACTTTGCATATTCAGTGTCCAGCTCTGTAAGATGCTGGGCATCCTCAAATCCCATTGAGTTTAGCATCTCACAAGATCAGGCCCTCAATCTTTTCTCAGCCAAAACACTCAGTGAAGTAAATGGGACAGCCAAACATTTCAAAGCTGTTGCTTTTCAGAGGTGCTCAGCACACACAACGCTAGTTGAAATCAATGAGAGCTGTGGGTGCTTAGCACCTCTGAAAATCAGACTATAGCCGGGTTTGTCCAAGAGGAGAACGGGAGGGAGAGTTTTGCCTGGTTAAGGCTTAGGAGCCAGGATTTAGAGCTTGATGTGGCATTGATCGAAGTCAATGGCAAAATTCCCATTGACTTCACTGCTGCAGGACCAGGCCTTTAGTCCAGATTTTGTGAAAAACATCCTCCCTGGCCATTGTTTGTTCCGCTTCCCCCTACAATGCTTCCTTACATAACTAGGCCAGCACCATATCCTCTTACCAGGAGCACTCCTGACTGTAGGGCCAATTTTCTGTCTATCCTAAACAGATGGTCAGACCTACTTATCCTTCATTGTTAATTTTATTGAAACCTAATGAATTTCATCTCAGGTATTTCTAGGGTGGCTGTTACCCTAATGTACTGGTGCTTGGATATTATGGTATAAGGCATGTTGTTAAAGTTAGTCCATCATTGTACTATAACCTATACTAGAAATGTAGACTAGAAGTGGTCAGTTAATACTGCACAGCTTGTTTTATTAACAAGCACCATCAGTACTGACAAATATTGGCCAATGGGAATATCTGTTTTATTTGGTCATTAATATACATAATAATCATAAACTTAAAATGACTAAGAACCCTCAAGTCATGTGCATAACTAGTTTAGATAGCGTCTTCCTCCTTCCCCAATTATTTCTGTTACACCCATTTGTTGCATCTCATCTTAAATTAGACTGTGAACTCCTTGGGGCAAGGACTGGGTTTTCCTGTATATCTGTACAGCACCCAGGATAATGTAAACTCAGGCCTGACAGACCTATGGGTGCTGCCATGGCACAAATTACACTGCTCTACAGCCAAAATGCTTCTGAAATAAATGTAGTCAAACTTTACTAATTCTGGGTCACTGAGAATGAAAATGATGCTTAAAATTGTTGGTTGGCTCTAGTTTTCAAGATATGCTATTGGGTCAGTATATACGACCCTTGACTTGGGAATGGCGGAGGATAAGTGAGTTATAAAGGGAAGGGATCTCAATTTAAACCAGAAATGACTAAAATACATCTTTGACTGGATCTATGAATAAATCTATGACTGGGTTTGGACAGTACTTGCTTTTTAGGCAAAACAATGAATGATGCAATCTGAAGCTGGTATTGCGTCATACATGATATGAATTGCATCATGTTATTCCTAGAAGTCATGGCTGATGCAATCATAACGAAGCTTACATCACTCTGCTGAACAAATTGCCCTATATCAGCTCTAGAAATCATCCAGTGTCGTGCTCTCTTATTTGTCAGTGTTTGATATTGCAAAGGGACATATTTCTGTTTAGCCAAAGTGAGCAGAGATGCCTCGTACTTGTGTGAACAGTGCAGATAACTTCTGCTATGTTTGTGGTGAAGTGACTTTTGCATCACAAAAGTGCAGTATACCCACTATGGTTAAGAAAGCCTATCACCTTTATTTTGGCTGCAAAATTGGAGATCAGGACAAGAGGTGGGCCCCACACATATGCTGCAACACTTGTGCAACAAATCTTCGCCAGTGGTTGAAGAGGAAAAGGAAATCTATGCCTTTTGCAGTGCCAATGATTTGGAGAGAGCCAACAGATCATACCAGCAATTGTTACTTCTGCATGGTGCCTCCAGTTGGGAAAGGTGTGTCAAAGAAGAAAAAATGGACTGTGCATTATCCAAACATTCCATCAGCTATACGCCCAGTACCCCACGGAGAAGGACTGCCGGTTCCTGATGCACCAGAATCATTCTCACTTGAGTCAGATGAGGAAGAGGAAGAGGATGAAATTTCTGGTCCTGAACCATCAATGTCACAGGACCCACATTTTCTCCCATCCTCCTCCTCCGAACCACACCTCATAACACAAGGTGAACTGAATGACCTTGTCAGGGATTTGGAACTACCCAAGAGTAAGGCAGAGCTGTTGGGCTCCAGACTACAGCAGTGGAATCTCCTGGCAGGTGATGTTAGGGTTTCCATGTTCCGTGACCATCAAAAGGATCTTGTCCCATTCTTCTTCATGGAAGGTGATCTTGTAGCCTGCAACAACATCGATGGTGTGATGGCAGCCCTTAACATCGTTCACGATCCAGATGAGTGGAGACTGTTCATTGATTTATCGAAGACGAGTCTTAAAGCTGTTTTACTGCATAATGGCAATGTTTTGCCATCAATTCCAGTTGGTCATGCAGTCCATATGAAAGAAACCTATGACAACATGAAACAACTTTTGAGGTGCATAAACTATGACCAACATCAGTGGCAGCTTTGTGGCGATTTGAAGGTTGTTGCTCTCTTGCTTGGTCTGCAGACTGGATACACAAAGTACTGCTGTTTTCTCTGCGAATGGGATAGTCGTACAAGAGATTCCCACTACATCAAGAAAGATTGGCCACTCCGACAGTCATTGGAGCCTGGGAGGAAAAGTGTTCAGCATCCACCACTTGTTGAATCAAGGAAGATTTTATTATCACCCTTACACATCAAGCTGGGTCTGATGAAGAACTTTGTCAAGGCCATTGACGAAACACAAGCAGCTTTCAAGTACCTCTATGGAAAATTTCCAAGGTTAAGTGAAGCTAAGATAAAGGAAGGTGTCTTTGTTGGTCCTCAGATTCGTGAACTTCTTCGAGATGATGCGTTTGACCATGCACTGCGTGGCAAGGAAAAGACGGCATGGAAAGCCTTCCAGTTAGTGGCAATAAATTTTCTCGGAAACAACAAGGCAGACAACTACAGGTTGTTGGTGGAAAACCTCCTCAAGCCTTGGTTGCAACATGTCACTAAAGATACATTTTTTGCACTCTCATCTAGATTTTTTTCCACCGAACTGCGGAGCAGTGAGCGACGAGCACGGCGAGCGATTTCACCAGGCCATTGCAACAATGGAGAAACGCTATCAGGGCAAATGGAGCCCATCAATGCTTGCAGACTATTGCTGGACAGCGACAAGAGATGCTCCATTTAATGAATACAAGAGACAAGCCAAGAAGCGCCGAGTAGACACTGAATAGGACTAAACTATGTACATAATAGTTTTTTGCCTTTTGTTTCATAATAAATTATATTATATAACCCTTTTGCTGATTTTTAAAGTGTTACATAAACAGGACAGGTGAAATATTATCATGTAAAGCAACCATAAACATATGAAAAGACTTAGGTTTACAATTTATGATTAAAACTCTACTATCTACACAATATACATAGACATAAAATGTAAAAACTTAAATATCTTAGAAACAGTAGCCAATCAGTTGTTTTAATTGTCATATTTGAATTCAGCACATCAAAATACATAATAAATGGCACATTTTATCTCTGAAGCAGACGACTTCTCAAAAATTGTAGACCAGTGTTATTATTAACAATATCAACGTATCCCTAGAGTAAAAATAAACCCACCTGAAAGTGAGTTGGTTCATTTTAAATTGTGAACATGTGTGAGGAAATCAAATACAGTATTTATTGTGAATTATTCACCCAGCTTTAGATCTTATCCAAAGCAATAGAGCCTGATCCTGCTTCCATTAAATCAACAGAAAAAACTCCTATTGATGTCAATGGAACTTTTTGCATTGCAAGTAAATGCATCTTTTTTCAGTATGGTTCCAGTATAAAAGTCATTTTTTTTAAAGCAGATACTTGGGATCTGATGGCAGCTAAGAAAGCATATAATATTTGCCTTTGAAAAAGGCATTAGGAAATAGTGCTGGCAGAAATAGCCATCTTGCAACCTCTTTGCCTGACCGCTAAATGCTCCTCATTAATGTCTTGATCCAAAGCGCAGTGAAATCAGTGGGAGTTTTCCATTAATTCTAGTGTGCTTGGAATCTGGCCCTAAAAGAACTTACATAGCCACTGTTATGGTAATTCAATTAGATAAGTTAATTGCTACAGTTGCACCTCAAGAGTGCACAAGTCACTATCTTGCTTTCTGGAAGTCTCTTTGTCTGTGAGGCAATTACTGTATTCATCAGACATTTTAAGTGTTCATTCCTTGGAGCCAGTATAATAAAATGATAGTGAAATAGTGGAATTCTTTTTTCACAAAAAAGCTATTAGCTAATAAAAGCACAAGAAGTGACACTTGTTTGAATATTACAGGGTGATGCTGGCGTTACTGGTCGAAAGATCATTGTGGACACTTATGGAGGATGGGGAGCCCATGGAGGTGGTGCCTTTTCAGGCAAAGATTATACAAAGGTGGACCGGTCAGCAGCATATGCAGCCCGCTGGGTGGCCAAGTCTTTGGTGAAAGCCGGGCTGTGTCATCGTGTTCTGGTTCAAGTATGTTCCATTTTTAATCTTGTTGATTTTTGCTTTTTGAAATTTATTTATTTAAAAAACACTTAATTTTTACCTTTTCCCTGAAAAATGTGCCTTAGAAAAATGGGTTTGTGAGGGAGAAAGCTGGTGAGGTGGTCAGCACTTATCAAGCTATCCTTGGCTTGATTATGTCTGTGATAGCACAGGTGGAGAGAAATCAGAAGTTTATGGAATTCTGGAAGCTTAGCTTGGAGCTGGATTGAGTTTAAAAGGAAGATCAGGAGAAAGATCTTGTTCTGCTTAGTTCAAGATCAGAGTCACGGGGGCTTTCAGTATAGTAGCTTCCTCAGGCCTGGACTTTTTGGATAGTTTACATTTTACTGGAGATTATTCTGGATATTTACTGGATCCATCATTCTTCTGGTATCGACTATCCCCATTAGGGGTTCTTCTTGCTGTGCTGGCGGAGGGTGTTCTGATACTTCATTGTCCTGTCACATGCCCTGCTGGCCATATGAGGCTCCATCCTTGTTTTCTAACTAATGCGTTTGTCTGCCAAAGGTTTCTTATGCCATTGGAGTGGCTCAACCTCTCTCCATTTCACTGTTCACTTATGGAACTTCCCAGAAAACAGAGAAAGAGCTACTGGACATTGTGCACAAGAACTTTGATCTTCGACCTGGAGTCATTGTCAGGTAAGCATGTTGCAGGAGCACACGCATATGGAACAGTCAGAGTGAACACTTCCTGGAACTCCTCTCAAAGAAGTATAGACGTTACAGAAGAAAAAGAGCTATTAAATCAGCCTGACCAACCTCTTGTCCTAATATAGTATTAGTCCCTATAGTACATCCCCTCTCAGAATTTGGCCCTGCATAGGGGTTACTACAGCTACATGTGTGTGTTCTGTAGTATGTGGCATTGAAATAGTTTTGGCTCACAGTAATGTTACCTCATTTTTACTAGAGCTGTTTGAGAAATTGAGACTATTTTTCATAAATATTTGATTGAAAATTGGGTCAAAATTTCCATGAACTTCAATGGGTTTTGAGTCTGGCTCAAAAAGGCTTCAGACTAATCCTTATAGACACTTTCATGGTCATTATTCCATAAAACAAGTTCATTGGTACATTTGCACTTCCAAAATTCAGCCCACTTGCTGGACTGAAAGGAGGAACTAGCTTAAAACAATGATTTATAGTGTTACACTTCAGACTAAACTATTTTCTTTTCTTTTTCTTGAACACTAAGGGATTTGGATTTAAAGAAGCCAATTTATCAGAAGACTGCCTGTTATGGTCACTTTGGAAGAAATGAATTTTCATGGGAGGTGCCTAAGAAACTTGTGTTTCAACAATAATGGGTCCATCCGCAAAGCAGAAGTGAAGAAGATTCTACTAGTCAATAAGATGTTGGCAGAAATCAGCACTGACTACTCTTTATCCAGCTCAAGGAATTTCAGATTTTAAATGGACAGGATATTCTCATGGGAATTAATTCTTACTCTCAATCTTATCCTATTTCATTGTCAAAAACACTAAAGGCAGAGTCTTTTTATCATCACAAGAAGACAAAATACAGTTTATTTTACTGCTGCTATGTTGGTTCCACGGACAAAGGCAAAATCTGACTAGGACATACAAACCAACGTTTGGGCCTTAACTCTGTTACAGTGTGATCTTACATTCAAAAGAAAAGGTATCCCTCATCATTCTAGCTAAGGAGCAGTAGGTTTCTTCACCCTGACTGGACACTAGGAAATCTGCAGGGGACAGTTTTCTTATAGGAGCTGGTATTGCATACACCTATGGGGAATTTTGCTTGGAGGGGATTCGTTATCGTAGGATAAGGAACATAGCTGCTCCTTTAAAGGATGTTGTTAGGTGCTTAGACCTCCTTCACTAGTTATCTCTGCTTACCACAGTGTTCCAATCAGCTGTGATTTGGTGACTCAAACTTTTTCTTTTAGCTACTATGTACTTATAAGTGCTGCTTTTCTGTGTGTTTATATATTAGCACATCAAATTTTGGAGTCAGTGGCTCGTCCAAGTGTATGGCGCATTAGAGCGCCATTGATGTCTCTTGGATTGTGCTAATATGAACACTGCCTAGTAGCGACAGTGCTTTTAAACACTGTAGAGCAGAGTGCTGTTAGTATCCTATTTTAATAGATTTTTAAAGGCATGGTGTCAAGGTATCATCCACAATTTGTGGAGTTATTTTTCTCCCACTGGTGTTTATAACAACAGCCCTTTGGGAGAATGACACTGAAATCTGTTTCTTTGTTGAAATATGCCATCTGTTATTTTTATGCACACACTGGTTTGCTTTGGAGCATTGCTTACTAGTGGTAGGCTCAAAGCTTTGATTTTTGATGTTGACCACTATACGGGGACAAAATAGGCACACAAAAATAACCAGAACACATTGGAAATAAAAGGTCCTTATGTTAAAATGTGGATCTACCAAATTTGACAGCATCTTTAACTGAAAGTCAATGATTGAGTAATCCTGTAGATGGCAGTACTACCCACCCTAGGTTTATATGTCTAACATCTGTAGAAAACACTTGGCTCTAGGCAATGTTCCAGAATAGCTTGAGTTGTGTACATGGTACTGCCAAAGTTTAAAGTAACCAATTGCTTTTTACTTTTGCAGTTCTACTTACAAATTGTAGATGGGGAATCTCTGTGATCCAGGCAATAGCTGGTTGAGGGAGAGCGTGTCATTTGTGTACCCACATACTGTGTTGTCTTAAAGTGTGAGTGAAAGGAAACGGGATTAGTCCATTTCTGCAAAGGACTTCAGGCCAGTCTTGGTTATATTGGAGACATGGGTAGGTTTTCTCATTGACTTCAATGAAACCAGGCTCTGGGCTTCTGTCACCATTTCATGTTGATGTTGTAGGTACCAAGAGTGAAATTAATGCTGCTGCAGGGGTTGACTGAAAATGCCACTCAAAGTTCACATAAGGGTTAAGGTGGCCCTTGTATGGAATTTCTGCATTGGAGAAATTTTGCTCCAGGAGAATGCAATTTCTTTGCACACTGTCTCCTGACTTGTTCTGAAAATGGGAGCAGTTGGAATAATCTAATGCCTGACTCATTGCTGTGTGTTTAAGTTTGGTGATCATTAAAATAAAGAACTAATAGCACTGGCTAACAGTAGGTATGATTTAGCCAGGTATTGTGCAAACTTCTCCCCTTTCAGTGCATCTCAAATTCAATATGCCTCCTTCCTATTCAAGGAACAAGTCTCTCCTCTTCAGCATCTGTGCTAGACTGTGCAATGTGTACCAGCTAGAATGAAAAACAAAAAAACCCACCAAAAACTATTTGTTTCTCTGTGTGTGGCTTGGAACCCATATTGCCAGAAAAAAGAAATTGGAACATTAATCCATGTCCTCTAGCCACACAAATGCTTGCCCTTTGGTAGGAAAATATCAAAGTGCAGCTGCACGTAAAAGAGTCATTTGGCCCAAAAAAGGCATTGTGGGGTTCTGTAGTCATTCTGACTCACTGATTTCCAGATCAGATTTGCACAGTTTGTAAATTAAATTGTTATTGGTAACTGCTAGTCCACAAAATTCTGCCTAGGCTCAGAGAGGCAAGCTGGTTTCTTTCAACCCCATGCATCATCATCACTAGTAATAGAGGCCAAATGACACCTTAGAATACACCTGTGCTGCTCCATTGCCTTCATATTACACCCTAACTGCCACCTGTGAAAACCCTTTCAGGACTAATGGGGCTACGTACGTATACCTAAGGGCATCATTTGAACACCATGAGCTCACACAAGTGAATTTGATGGCATAATTTGAGTTTCAGCTGCCCTATGGCTAAGTATGATGCCCAGGATAAAAGGACTCAGACTGAGTGTTAGGGGCCAGGGCTGGTTATGTTGTAACTCTGTAAAGTCCACTCCCTGTGCTGGGTTGGAACAGCCCAAGGGCTGCTTTAACTTATGCTATCTGCAAATGGCCCTGAGGGTCCAAAAACAGGCTATGGATTGTGGTAATATAACCAACACACCTTCTGGGTGTGGTGTTCTGCCCCATCTAGTGGCATTGGGACCACTTAGAGAGAGACGGATTAATGCGTCTGCTCTACAGCCTTAGCTAGCAGCCATAGAGGTTTTAGCTCATGTGGTAGAGGCTCATGCACTAAGCTCCAGAGGCCCAAGGTTGGAGCCTGCCTGCAGACGACCAGGGTCTGTTGGCGTTACAGTAGCATGGGAGCACCCTGGCCATGTTCCTTTTCCTCCAGCCACTTCCTCTCTTCCCTGCTATGCTGGGAGCACTGAGGGTGAGTGGCATAAGAGCCCCTACATAGGTTCTGCTGTACGGGGGACCATCTTTACTCTGGGTTGATCTTCCCTGGATGATTTTGCCATTGTAAGGCTAGATTACCCTAGCAGTGCAATACAAGGTGATCCACTGCATTACAGAGTCTGGTCCTGCTCTCATTGATTTCCATACAAGGAACACAGGAGCCCACAAGGCCAATTGTTGCAAAGTAACTTTCGTTGGTAAATAAAAGACATGCTTTGCTGCTCAGTTATTACAAAAAAAAAAAGTGCTATAGTTTTTCAAAAACTACCTAATGAACCTTTATCTGCCTATATTGCACCCAAGGATAGACAGTTACTAATAGATAGAGGTTATTAATAACAAGCAAGTGACCTGTTCTATTTGCCTCAGGATTATTATGCAAAAATAGATTGCAGTTCTACAACTATTCTTCAGCCAGGAACTCCACCAGGAGTCCACAGGCAGCCTCGCCTGCAGTCGTGATCTTTCCACTGCCTTCATTGAGCATTGGCTTAGGACCATAACGATTTATATCACTATTGGGAGAGGGAGTAAGCCACCAACAAAAAAGAACACCGCACCCAATCCTAGAAAGAACTCAATATACATAAAAAAATTGCTGATCCTCGTATAAAAGTGCCATGATCCTATCATGATCGACTCAAGCTGCTTCATAGGAAATGGTAGCAACAGTTCTCTGCCAGGGAAGCCCATTACAGGTAGAAATAAAAATTGCTAAGGATTTTATGTTGGATACATAAAAACACTGAGCCAATTATATATTTTACCTAGCAGGGTTTTCATGAAAAAAATTTATAAGCATGTTAGAAAATGGGTCTTTATATTTTATATTGCATTTAGTAATTTCCTTTTGTTCTTTTGCATATCCTATCACTACTGCTTTTAAATGTGTGATTCAAGAACACACTGAAGTCCAGTCTGTGGGAAACTGACCTGTTGCTAAGGTCACTTGTCAGCAGGGGGTCCCACCAGAAATAGTGAGAAAACCAGTTTAAACTGCTAGTACAGACAGGGGAAAATTGTTTCCAGCACAATGGGAGACTGTGATTGAGTTTTGGGTTTCCTGTCCGTCTGTGGAACTTAAACTTTATAATAGTGGCTACTTTGTATGCCAATGCTTCTTTTTACTGTTATTTAAATGTGGAATGGGAATAACAACTAACCATGAAAACCGTGATTCTTTCATCTACCTTTCCTTTGTTCCATCTTGCAAACTTTCCTCTTGACTGGTTTAGTAGTTAGAGTGGGGAATGTGTGCATCAGGAATCCTGGGTTCTATTCCTGGCTCTGCCTGTGTGATCCTTAGTAAGTCAGAGTTGTGTCAGTTTCCCTGTCTGTGCAATGGGATAATATGTTCCTACCTCACAGAAGTGTTATGAGGTGACTGGGTGAATTTGTTACTGGGAAGTGGTTTGAGAACTGTGGGTAAAAGGTGCTGTAGAAATACTAGTATTAACATTGCAGATGAGTTTACTTGTAACCAGTACGGCAGATAAGCATTACTGTCCATAATGTATCCCTGTCACGAGGTCCGAACTCGAGCCTGCTTTCTCTGTTGCTAAACCCTTCCATATGCCCAAACACCTAACTTCCAGCTGCTGAGCCTGCCCACAATTCCCAGCACTTTGACCCAACTCCCCCCATTTTTTCCAATGGTTGACACCGCTACTTCACCTGCAGAAGAGATTTGATCCTTCCACCCCCATCTCCGCCTCCCACTCTTCAGTTGCCAAACTCTCCTGCTACATCCCAAACAAACATCCTAACCTGAGCCCCACCCCAATGTTATCCCCAACATACATCCCCTCACCAAGCAACCCAACTCCCATTAACCTGACTGATGCCCCAACCTTGCTGGGTCACTGCATCACCACCAACTAAGATGATCCCACCAACCAGCCTTCTAGTTTCCACACATCCACCAGTTTGAGATCTGAAAGCTAAAAGTGCTGTAATGGCTACACCTCCTCTGGGGCAGCCAAAGAGTGTTAACACAGGGGCTCAAAACTGGCTCCCCTCAATCATTTTCAGTAGGGAGGTGTTTTACCCACCCTCCCTGTAGCTGTTGCCCAGAAATAAAGTGGGTGGGTATGAAGCAAAATACCATTCCTTCTTACTGCAATAGACAATCTCCTTGCCAATGTGTTCTTCTAACCACTTCGGACAAGGTCTCTTTTTAAGGGTTGCTCCTCAGTGCAGCTGCTAATGGGCCAGATCCTGAGAAGGGTTGATTACCTGTATGTCTGGCTGAAGTCCATGGGAATTGTGGGTGCTCAGCATCTCTGAGAATCTAACCCGGTAATTTTTTTCAATCCAGCATACTCTTGGCCACTGCAGTGACCAAGTGACTACCCTCAGTAGTTCTCCAGGCTTCATTTGCTGGGAAGAATTAAAACTCTGCATAGAATACTGAATGTTATGTGATGGAATAAAACAGACCAGCTGAGGTTCTTCTCACCTGAGAGCCCCATTTCACATGACTAGAAATGTATATCCTTTGTTGGCATAAAATACCGCCTCCT